>NC_056748.1:38430752-38688252 GCF_019279795.1 Protopterus annectens
AATTACACTTAACAAAGCAATGTAATGTGAAGTGTTTGCTTTAAAAAATACCAATCACTGAGATTACATCTTACAATAAACAGAATCAGTCAAAGTTCAGAAGTAAAAAAAATTAAATACCATCAATTTTGAAATTATGTAGATGGCACTAATGAATCCATCTATCAGTTAGAGTTAAATAGTAACATGTTAAATGTAGTTAATTGGAACATAGATGCTAATCGACGATTGCAGAATAAAATGACTGCTCGATCCTGTTTGGTAATCAAAATGGCAGTTAGTAGTTTTCATCAGTGCTTCTATTAGCAATGTTCTGGATGCACTTTGTTTTTCTTTTTTAAATTGAGGAAACAGCTGCCAGAATAGGGGAGGAGGACACATCTGATTCTCTTTTAGACTGTAGTGTATTATTTAAAGAGCGTATCAGATATGTTTTCTATTAAAAGGAAAATAAAAATAAAAGAATAACATTCACTAATAAAAAAATCATATTATGCTAAAATCATAGGTTATAAAATAGTGCATTTACTTCTAAAGTATGCATTGTTTGAGTACGTTTATCCAGCTTTACTGAGGATTTGACAAGCCAAAGAGATTTAACTCCTCCAAGGGTCTTAGAAAGGGGGGCTTCTTTTGTGCGACTTGCTGTTATACTTATTTTGTATGATTTTACTGTCATACCACTATGCAAAGATAATGAACTTTAATCCCAAATTGCTGCTGCTGTGTATTACTTTAATCCCACATTGCTGCTGCTCTGTGTTGCTTTAATCCCACATGGCTGCTACTCTCTGTTGCTTTAATCCCACATTGCTGCTGCTGTGTATTACTTTAATCCCACATTGCTGCTGCTCTGTGTTGCTTTAATCCCACATGGCTGCTACTCTCTGTTGCTTTAATCCCACATGACTGCTGCTGTGTATTACTTTATTCCCATGTGTTTGCTGCTCTGTGTTGCTTTAATCCCACATTGCTGCTGCTCTGTGTTGCTTTAATCCCACATGGCTGCTACTCTCTGTTGCTTTAATCCCACATGACTGCTGCTGTGTATTACTTTATTCCCATGTGTTTGCTGCTCTCTGTTGCTTTAATCCCACATGACTGCTGCTGTGTATTACTTTATTCCCATGTGTTTGCTGCTCTCTGTTGCTTTAATCCCACATGACTGCTGCTGTGTATTACTTTATTCCCATGTGTTTGCTGCTCTCTGTTGCTTTAATCCCACATGGCTGCTACTCTCTGTTGCTTTAATCCCACATTGCTGCTGCTGTGTATTACTTTAATCCCACATTGCTGCTGCTCTGTGTTGCTTTAATCCCACATGGCTGCTACTCTCTGTTGCTTTAATCCCACATGACTGCTGCTGTGTATTACTTTATTCCCATGTGTTTGCTGCTCTGTGTTGCTTTAATCCCACATTGCTGCTGCTGTGTATTACTTTAATACCATGTGCCTGCTGCTGTATTACTTTAATCCCAAGTGGCTGCTGTTCTTTGTTGATTTAATCCCACATTGCTGCTGCTCTGTGTTGCTTTAATCCCACATGGCTGCTACTCTCTGTTGATTTAATCCCACATGACTGCTGCTGTGTATTACTTTAATCCCACATGGCTGCTGCTCTGTGTTGCTTTAATCCCACATGGCTGCTACTCTCTGTTGCTTTAATCCCACATGACTGCTGCTGTGTATTACTTTATTCCCATGTGTTTGCTGCTCTCTGTTGCTTTAATCCCACATTGCTGCTGCTGTGTATTACTTTAATCCCACATTGCTGCTGCTCTGTGTTGCTTTAATCCCACATGGCTGCTACTCTCTGTTGCTTTAATCCCACATGACTGCTGCTGTGTATTACTTTATTCCCATGTGTTTGCTGCTCTGTGTTGCTTTAATCCCACATGACTGCTGCTGTGTATTACTTTATTCCCATGTGTTTGCTGCTCTCTGTTGCTTTAATCCCACATGACTGCTGCTGTGTATTACTTTATTCCCATGTGTTTGCTGCTCTCTGTTGCTTTAATCCCACATGACTGCTGCTGTGTATTACTTTATTCCCATGTGTTTGCTGCTCTCTGTTGCTTTAATCCCACATGGCTGCTACTGTGTATTACTTTAATCCCACATTGCTGCTGCTCTGTGTTGCTTTAATCCCACATGACTGCTGCTGTGTATTACTTTATTCCCATGTGTTTGCTGCTCTCTGTTGCTTTAATCCCACATGACTGCTGCTGTGTATTACTTTATTCCCATGTGTTTGCTGCTCTCTGTTGCTTTAATCCCACATGACTGCTGCTGTGTATTACTTTATTCCCATGTGTTTGCTGCTCTCTGTTGCTTTAATCCCACATGGCTGCTACTCTCTGTTGCTTTAATCCCACATTGCTGCTGCTGTGTATTACTTTAATCCCACATTGCTGCTGCTCTGTGTTGCTTTAATCCCACATGGCTGCTACTCTCTGTTGCTTTAATCCCACATGACTGCTGCTGTGTATTACTTTATTCCCATGTGTTTGCTGCTCTGTGTTGCTTTAATCCCACATTGCTGCTGCTGTGTATTACTTTAATACCATGTGCCTGCTGCTGTATTACTTTAATCCCAAGTGGCTGCTGTTCTTTGTTGATTTAATCCCACATGGCCGCTGCTCTTTGTTGCTTTAATCCCACATGGCTGTTGCTGTATTACTTTAATCCCACATGACTGCTCCTTTGAGTTGCTTTAATCCCACATGGCTGCTGCTCTGTGTATTACTTTAATCCCATGTGGCTGCTGCTCTGTGTTGCTTTAATCCCACTTGGCTGCTGCTGTATTACTTTAATCCCATGTTACTGCTGCTCTATGTTGCTTTAATCCCACATGGCTGCTGCTCTGTATTACTTTAATCCCACATGGCTATTGTCTGTATTACTGAATGCATCTATGTTTGCTTTGACCATATTCATATGTTGTATTCCTCACTACAGTTCTGTGTTCAACACTAAATTTTGCAATGTACTTGCTTATGTCTTGACTGTTTATATTTGACTGTAGACAGAACTCCATTTAAAGCAGCATATAAAGAGGTTACATATAGGCAGGAAATGAGAAAGAGGGGCAATGAGATACTCAGTTTGAGTTGAGGGATACAGACATTGCTTTAGATAAACAAAAATGAACTAAGAGTAATAAGTGGCCATCTTATATCATAGTGACATATAATGAACTAAGAGCAGTACGTGGCCATCTTATATCTTAGTGACATATAATGAACTAAGAGCAGTACGTGGCCATCTTATATCTTTGTGACATATAATGAACTAAGAGCAGTACGTGGCCATCTTATATCTTAGTGACATATAATGAACTAAGAGCAGTACGTGGCCATCTTATATCTTAATGACATATAATGAACTAAGAGCAGTACGTGGCCATCTTATATCTTAGTGACATATAATGAACTAAGAGCAGTACGTGGCCATCTTATATCTTAGTGACATATAATGAACTAAGAATAATACGTGGCCATCTTATATCTTAGTGACATATAATGAACTAAGAGTAATACGTGGCCATCTTATATCTTAGTGACATATAATGAGCTAAGAGTAATACGTGGCAGGTGATATTTTAGTGGCATATAAGTGAAACATTTGGCTCTTGTCCCTGATGACTTGTAACTTTCAGACTTGTAAATTGTTACATCATCAAAAAAGTGCAGTGCAGTTAAGAAAGGGTTACAGAAACTGCAAATATAAGATGGGTCAAGAAATGGGAGAGAATAACAATCAGTCTGTTGACAGTAAAACTCCTCAAAATCGCTTTATATGCCTATGCAGCAACTAGAGTGACCTCAGAGTTTCCTTACAAAAAGAATACAAGGTGTAACAAACCTGCATAATGCAGAGCGCCTTAAAGCCCTTTCACTCTGCTCAGTGTCCTGTAGATTGCTGAGGAGTGATCTATGCCTGGCTTGAAATGCTTCCACAAACCCCACACTTATGAATGTTCTGCATATTCGTATGTCAAACCGTTCCAGAAATACAAGGTCTAGGCAGCTTGACTGCTTTGATTTCTACACTTGAAGCTTGCAGTGCATTCTGGGTACTAATAGTTACACACTTACTGGGCAAAATTGGTTTAAATTTTAAATACTTTATACTAATTTGATAGTTCTTTTGTACAACAGAAGTGTCCCCTTTTCAGGGAAGACCTAGGCAGCTATGCAGTTCAGTTAAGATTTCATCAACACTTGCCAGCATTCTCTGTGCTAACAATGTCTGTTAAGTCTGGGACATTCCAGAAAAGATTTTTCACTGTGGCACTGTGTGCCCCTGACAGTAAACCCAATGATCTTGTATATAATTATTTATATATATAAACACACACACACACACACACACATATATATATATATATATATATATATATATATATATGTGTGTGTGTGTGTGCGTGTGTGCGTGTGTATTTTTGAATATATACAGTTCCTCTGATGTCTTGTTCATTGTTATTTCAACTCTTTTCTTAGCCTCTTTGTTAGCCAACCAGTATTCCTTCTTGGCCTGGTCCATCTTTTTCTGTCTTCCACATTTTCCTGCACTCCTCCTTTCTTTTGATGACTTCATGGACTTCTCATTCCACCATCACCTTCCTTATGTACTTTTTTTTTCCATACCTGGCTCAGTTGCATATGTGTTCTATGATCCTTACACATGCTGTTTTTTGACAGTGCCATTCTTCTTCAGCTCCACCTATTTCCTCCTCGTCTTGGGGTACTAGATCCCTGAGTAATTCCTTGAACTGTTGTACTTTCTCTCCATTCAACTTCCAGGTCTTCAGCCTGATCTCTCTTGACCTTAGAGCATTCTCTGACCACTGCTTGCAGATGACTGCAGCAACCAGTGGTTTGTGCTTTGGGCTGACTGTTTGACTGGGGATGAATTTGCAGTCACTGATTCTACCCCAGTGCCTTTCCTTACTATGAGGCAGTCTACCCAAGGTGCATGTTGGCCACTATTGTATGTAATCTTGTCACTGTCTCTCTTGCTGAGACCATGTGTTGGCCACCATCTAGCCATTTGCCATACAAAGTGTAAAATGGCCTTTCCTTCTTTATTCCTTTTTCCCCACCCATGTGGACCCAGGCAGTCCTACGATCCTGTTCTGTCTATCTCAGTTTGTGCATGTATGTAACCCATTATCAGCACCAAATCATGTTATCCTGCTTTATCTAGTACGTCCTGTAGCTGCTGTGTGAATGCACTCTTCTCTTCACTATCACAGCCCTGTTGTAAGGAATAGGCCCAGATCATGAATATGTTTATTTATTTATTTGACATCTGTTAACCGGGTTGGTCCAACTGAGCCAAGGCCCATATTCAGTGGAGAACCGAGGAGAAAATCTCCAGTACATAGACAAAAATTATAATTTTAATTGCACATTATTACTCTGAACTAACATTGTAGCATTAACACAATTACATAACAAATTTAAGTAGAGTAGAAAAACATTTACATGGTAATGGTAATTTTTTTGTTGTTTTTTTTTGTTATTGTGTTGTACTTCAATTGAAAATGTGGGGTAGGAGAGTGGAGAAGTAAGATAGTGAGGTGGGTAATATTAAGAAGAGGGAAGACACGATGTGTACATATTTACACGGGCTCTTGTTTTCAGAAGAGAGGAGAAAAGAAAAAAGAGAAAGTTAGAAGGAACTGAAGTGATGGGTGTCGCAGAGGGATTGTTAGGGAATTGTTGGTAAGAAAAAGATGAGGAAGAGATTAGGTACGGGCCTGACAGTGGCAAGACCTAGAGGAAGCTGAAGTTGTTCTAGCCTTTTTTTGAAGTGCAGGGGGTGGGAGATGGTTCTTATGCCTAAGGGGAGATTATTCCAGGCCTTGGCTATAGTGTGTTTATACAAGATTTTTCCTACATTTTTGTTAGGTTTGCGAATGTCAAGGAGTTGCTGATTGGATGTGTGGAGAGAGCGACTGAGAGTGTAGTATGTGACAAGAGAGGAGAGGGAGGGGCAGGATGTGGGTTTGTAAAGGATGGGGTGTAGTATGAGAGGGAGAGGCAGGGTGTGGGCTTGTAAAGGATGGGGTGTAGTATGAGAGGGAGAGGCAGGGTGTGGGTTTGTAAAGGATGGGGTGTAGTATGAGAGGGAGAGGCAGGGTGTGGGTTTGTAAAGGAGGGAGTGTAGTGGGAGAGGGAGAGGCAGGTTGTGGGTTTGTAAAGGATGGGGTGTAGTATGAGAGGGAGAGGCAGGGTGTGAGTTTGTAAAGGATGGGGTGTAGTATGAGAGGGAGAGGTAGGATGTGGGTTTGTAAAGGATGGGGTGTAGTATGAGAGGGAGAGGCAGGGTGTGGGTTTGTAAAGGATGGAGTGTAGTACGAGAGGGAGAGGCAGGGTGTGGGTTTGTAAAGGATGGGGTGTAGTACGAGAGGGAGAGGCAGGGTGTGGGTTTGTAAAGGATGTGGTGTAGTAGAGAGGGAGAAGCAGGGTTTGGGTTTTTAAAGGATGGGGTGTAATATGAGAGGGAGAGGCAGGGTGTGGGTTTGTAAATGATGGGGTGTAGTACGAGAGGGAGAGGCAGGGTGTGGGTTTGTAAAGGATGGGGTGTAGTATGAGAGGGAGAGGCAGAGTGTGGGTTTTTAAAGGATGGGGTGTAGTATGAAAGGGAGAGGCAGGGTGTGGGTTTGTAAAGGATGGGGTGTAGTATGAGAGGGAGAGGCAGGGTGTGGGTTTGTAAAGGATGGGGTGTAGTATGAGAGGGAGAGGTAGGATGTGGGTTTGTAAAGGATGGGGTGTAGTATGAGAGGGAGAGGCAGGGTGTGGGTTTGTAAAGGATGGGGTGTAGTATGAGAGGGAGAGGCAGGGTGTGGGTTTGTAAAGGATGGGGTGTAGTATGAGAGGGAGGGGCAGGATGTCGGTTTGTAAAGATGGAGTGTAGTATGCGGAATTGAGTCAATTGGAATTGCTTTTGAAATTCTAACCATTGGAGTGTGTCGAGAGCAAGGCAGTGGTGTGAGTTGTGTGCTAAGATAGCAGCAAATTGAGCTATATTGTGATAAGTTAGTTCTAACTTGGATAAACGTGTAATATGGATATTAGTAAAGACAGGAGCTGCGTAGAGAAGGGAGGGGAGGAGGAGTGCTTGGGCCAAGGAAAGTTTAATATTAGAGGTTAGGAATTTTTTGTTTCTATATAATAGTATTATTTTTGGGCTTTTTTAAATAATTTGTTGAATATGTAGGTTAAATTTCAGTTCATCATCAATAGCGGTACCTAAAAGTTTGGTATGGGTATCTGGTGTAATGGTGGTGTTATCAAAGGATGTGATAGTGAAGGAGGATTTATGGTGAGCTAGACGTTGAGGGAGAAATAGTAAAAGTTTTGTTTTTTTGGGGGGGGTTTAGAATGAGTTGGTTGTCTAAGAGCCATTTTTCAATGGAAAGAAAAGAATTTTGTGTGTGTGTGTGTAGGTCAGAGATAGAATTTGAGATGGTAAGAAGTGTGGAATTGTTTGCTTATTGAATAATGGAGGATTGTTTGCATGCAGTTTGTAGGTCATTGGTGAAGATGTTGAAAAGTAGCGGTCCAAGAATGGAGCCTTGGGGGACCCCGGTTTTGATGGGTAGGAAGGGGGAACAAGAGCTAAGCCGTCTGGCTGACTGCTGCCTTTTTGAGAGGTATCTTGTAAACCAGTCAAGAGATGACCCAGAGAGATTGAGGTTTGATAGTTTTGAGAGAAGCAGAGAGTGAGAAACAGTATCAAAGGCTTTGAAGAGGTCAAGGAAAAGAGAGGATACTAGTTGGTTGTTGTCTCTAGCCTCGGCTACTATGCGGGTAAAAGATATTAGAGCAGTGGAAGTACTATGGTGTGACCTGAAACCATGTTGTGTGGGAGTGTACTATCCTTACATTGAGGTCTGATTGCCATCAGTTTGTCTGTAATTGTGAGAACATTCATCAGTGTCTTCTGAAGCCTCTCCCTCACCAGAATTCCCACACCATTTCTAGCCTGTCCTCCTCCTCCTCTGGATATCAAGCCAAGTGGCTTTGCTGCACTGCCTATCCATTTTGTGTTCTGGACACAGAGGATGTCCAGCCTCATCCTTAACATTATGTCATTCATTTCCAAGCTCCATCCTTTCAGTGAACCTACATTGAGTGTGGCTATCCTTAGTTCATGTTTGGCAGGTTGATTGGTATTATTTTCAACTTTGATCAACAGCTATCCCAGGTAAGCCAAGCTGGGCAAGTGGACACCTTCTGTGCCAGGGCTACTGGGTTTTATGGTGGGCTCACACTGGCCAGTAGGAGCACATACATCCCTCCTACCATTAGCATGAATCCCAGTAGGATAGGCCCTCCGTCAACATGAAGGAAAAAAATACAACTAATTGTTAAACCAACGAGTGTCTAACCTTGACATGGCACACACATGTGATCCATGTTCTCCTGTCTAGAGGATAATGTGCATCACAGCTGATGCCCAATGTGGTTAGTCTGTATAAGTCTTCCCCCAACAGGGCACTATCTGGAGTCTGTGCTGCTGCCCACAGATCAGTTCTTGAGTGAGTTTGAGATGGAAGCACTCAGCATGTTTTAGAGGGTTCGAAGAAGCCCAGAGAGTTACAGGGAGGACATACACCCTCAATTCGGTCATTGGCCAGAGGTCAGGATTGAACCTTGTGCATTGGAGGTGAAAACCTTAGCCATTATGCTAAAAGGTATCGGTCGTATGTCCACTAATGAAGCATTTAAACCTGTTAAGTAAGGTTGTGCTCCCTCTCATGATGAGAGGAAACAAAAAGTTGAGCACTGAGAACCAAGTTCTTTCGGCGGCAAGTGAGATTCAGTGACTCTGAATGCTGGAGCTTGCTAGTATGAATGTAACCTCATAAAACTATTTATTTATTTATGAAGGGGTAGAAGAGTGCAAAAGGACCATTGAGATATACTTTGAGCTCTTCTACCACTTGATAAATAAAAGATTTACACCTAAGGACAAAAGAGGATTTTTTATTTGTATTTTATCAGGATATATTGAAGTATATAATGCATTAGCTTTAAAAAAAAGAAATAGGGAACTAGTCATCATGCTTTGGGCTCGAATTCCTACAGATGTCCGTACTGTTGCCGAAGCTTGCATTATTGGAATTTAATTTCCAGTAATTCATTTTTACAGTAGTTTCTCGTGATGAGAGGCAGACCATCTCATCAGTACAGTTCTGCAGACCTCTGAGGGTCCCTTGTACCTCAGTGATGCCAAAACCTTGAACATTGCATAAAACATTTAACCACTAGCTGACATACATGATGCAAATGATTGTAATCTCCCCCATGCCATGAAGAGAAAGCACCTCTTGAGAATGTGTGTGTTCCTTGTCCAGGACTTTTTCATCTCTTATCCAACTCCTTTTGCCTTTTTGAGCTTTTAGTAAGTTATTGGACCCCAGATGCCCAGTGGCATGCAGCCTCCTATTCCATATAATTACTGCTGAGATTCTAAGTTTTCACTACCTTCCCCTCCCAGTCATGACAAGAACCTTGCCATCTTGGTCCTCCTCTGCTTTCTCTCCTGGTTATGCACTCCTAACAGTGTAGTTATCTACCAAATGTTGCTTCCATCTCCTGTAGGATCTCTTGCAACCATCATACGACTTTCCTTTCCTTAGGGTGACAGCATCCTTCTCTTGAGCTTCACTGTTTGGAGTCTTCATTGAGGAGAAGGTCTATGTCAGGATAGCTTAATAATTTTGGAGAGGGGCTTCTGTGTTCCACAACCTCCACCCTCCTGGAGCCAGTAGCTCTCCATCAGTTGTCTTTCTAGGTAACCTCTGAAGCAATGCAGTGGTCCTTTCAGTCTTTGATTGACAGTGCAAGTTGTCCATGTCATGCTCAGCTGTTCCTGGAGGTAAGTAGCAACTTAGAATCAGAGCTGTCATTGCAGGTGAAACACCACTCCATTCTTCAGAATACCTTCCAGAAGGCTCATGCTCTACAGATGTTGCAGAAATCACATGATCTTTCATGTTCAGCCCCGTACTTCCTAATGTGATTGTAAAGTACCCATAGATTAGTTCAGGAGTGCCCGTATTTTGTCTTCATTTTTGTTTTTTGCTTTACTTTGGACTTAACATTCATGTTTGTTTTTCCTGTCCCACATTGGGGGGTTTGTTTGTTGGGTGAATTTTTGCTTACTGGTAGTCTGACCTCCTGCTACAAGTAAGTGTCACAGGTTTCTAAGTTACTACATTGGGAATAATGCTCTTCCTTTTGATTAATAAAAAGTGCCTGTCTAAAAGTATAACCAATTGAATGTCTTTCTGACACAATAAACATTCTGGGCTTCATTTGTGGAGATCTTAATGATATCTGGCGGAACTGATTGCAGATCTTTATGACCAGATGGCTTGTTACCTGTGTCCTAACTGGCTGCATTTTGACCACTTCACTTAGGTGTGCGTGTCCTGTTGATATTATTGCTAAGTCAGTAAGTTCTATTTCCTGTCTTTCTGCTATTGAATTAAAAAACAAACAAAAAAAACATATTCCTCTCATAGGAACATCTCGATCACAAACCATTTTAATTCCCACTGAAGCTCTTTTAAGTGCAGGTAGTAGGAGCTTGGTAGATATCTCTACTTACCATATATGCTTCTTTGTAACCTTGCTGCCATCTGCAAGATGCAAATAAAAGGTGCATGTCATAAGAGGCTATAGGATCCTAAGGCATCTGTTGGGTGATGGCACAAATTACATAAAGTTCAAATTCTCCATAGCATTACCTTTAATGTACACAACCCAGGAAACTCTGCTAGAAAAAATTGTGCTGTTGCATAAATTGAGTGTCCTCTTTAGAAACAATCAGTGTCTTACTAATCCTATGTTGTTTAGATGACACGTATGTGGTTATGTGCGAAAAACAAAATGGCATATCCTTTGACAGCAGAATTTATTGGGATAATTTTACAAAGTATTTGTGAGTGTTGGTCATTAATATCAGTCCACGTCTTGTCAGATAGTGACCAGTAAGGCTTCCTAGTTAATTAGAGTTTTTCCAAAGGTTTACTGTATAAGAAGATGTAAAATCATTAAACGGTTTCAAGGTTTAAGGTGATCTTGTGCAAGCAAGATCAATGGAGGCTAAGGAGGGGCTTTAGGTGATGAAGGTACTTTGGAAGAATTTGCAATGAGCCTGTTTGAACAGTTAATGTTTTAGTTTTGTCTAGAAATTGTTGAAATTTACCGTGGACTTGAGCTGTCTGGGATGGAATCCCATTTTTTGGCGGGAGAATATGGAGAAGACATGTACCATGCTTTTTAAATTAGAGAAGGGTGTTAGCAGGTGTGCTCTGGAGTTGCTCATTGATCTGAAATTTTAAGTTGGCAGGAATCTCTCAGGAATCCTAAGTATGAAATATGGGAAGGTTTTGCTCAATGATCAATTCTGAATGGAAAAGAACCTAATATGGAGGTATTTTTGGACTATCCACAGCTGCTGTCAGGTGCTCTCAGGTGCATTTCCTTATTCACTGTGTGTGATGCACTTTACTAGCTTCCCCGGCTTCTCTGACCCATGCCTGAGGCCTGTGATAAGGTCTAGCCATGCTAGGACAATGTCACACTGCAGCTGATGAAGACATTTTGTAATGTGCTTGGATTTCTATCCCTTGCATGCACCCATCCTATCCTAGGGAAGGATCTGCAATGGGCATTGCAGACACATTATCACACATCCATAGTGACTCAGCCACAGCCCTGCCTCCTCTAATACCAGTGCCACCACAGATACCTGGTATCCATGAAGGATCAACCATAACTGGTTATACTTGCCCCCTCCAGGATGGGCACACTCATTCTCCAATCCTGTGCCAGCACTGATACCTGGTATCCACGAAGGATCAACCATAACTGGTCATACTTGCCCGCTCCAGGATGGGCACACTCATTCTCCAATCCTGTGCCAGCACTGATACCTGGTATCCATGAAAGATCAACCATAACTGGTCATACTTGCCCCCTCCAGGATGGGCACACTCATTCTCCAATTCTGTGCCACCACAGATACCTGGTATCTATGAAGGATCAACCATAACTGCTCACACTTGCCCCCTCCAGGATGGGCACACTTATTCTCCTGTCCTGTGCCACCAAGTGCCTGGGCCACTAACCTCAGGTCACTTAGACAACAGTCAGACTTGGATAAGGATCCTCAGTTGGCGCTATCATCGTAGATTTCTCTTAAGTTCTTTGATATGGTTAACCACTTACTTCTGTTGCAAAAAAATGAATGTGTGATTTATGACCAAGAGAAGCCCCCACCCGGTTAGGTCTGTGTTAAGCATATCTGTTTTTCCTATGTCAGTTCAGCTGTTTCTCTGAAGGCTGTACACTCGTGGTGGTGTCACTGATTCAACACTGACCATACTTGCTTTGGATGCTGGACAATCAGAAGACTGTGAGTTATTTTCCCCACACAAGGTACTTGGTTTCATTTTCCAGTATGCGTCTAGTAGTGCAACATAAGAGGGTGCTATCTTTCTAATAAAACAATGAATCAAGGTCAAATCTACCCAAATCTGTGGTTGCTCATTTGAGTTAAAAAAGATCCCGTGCAGATCAATAAGAGAAGGGCAATTTTCTCGGTGTACGGGCCAAATTTCCCCTAATCAGTGTACGGGATATTACATACTGTTATGACAGGGTTGCATTTTAGATGTCATTCCTAGCTGTCACCAAGAAAGAACTGCCATGCTCAGTGCCTAAGATAGTTAAGCCATAAACATATTCATATTGATATAGATCTGAAGCTACGACCAGCACTGTATTCTCTTTCTCTGCAGTTTGAGAGAAGATTATGAGAAAAAGCACTGCTAGGTGTGCCACTGTTGAAGCCTTGCTACCTGCTGACGCAGGAGAGAGACGCTCTTAACTTACCTTGGAAGATGAAAGGGACTAAGGGAGCTTAGTATAGAGGTTGTTGGAGGGTACAGCACATAACACGCAGCCCCAGACGTCTCCTGGAACACTATCAGAATATGGGGAAAGTAGAGTGCAGGCAAAATTGACACCATTCCATAGGTAAATCTTTCCACAGGATAGTCTCACAGTTGAAAAGTTTAATCCTACTTTGTCTGTGTTGGTGGAGAGGCAACATAAGGCACATTAAAAAGTCAACTTATGATAGTTTTCTGGCCTGCTGCTTTGATGGTCAGTCCATAGTAAGAATGTCTAGGCGCTGTGTGTTGATATTGACTTCCGTACTGCATACGATATTTATACTGTAGTGTCTTGAATGTGCTTTCCTTGGTATCCAGAGCTTAGCATGTTCACTTTGGATTACTTTGTAACCATTGATGTATCGGATGAGATTCTACTCTTGACAACAGGTAGAGCATCTGCATTTGAACTGATTTCTTTTGTTTCCCCTTAAGTTTTACCGATTTGCTGTAACAGTAGATAAATGCAAAAATAAGTGAGAGTTCTGAATTTCCTAGTATTGGCTGAAAGTGGCAGAAGGCTATTGTTAGCGAAACTGAATATTTTCAGTTTCAGTATCTTATACATTCCTTTGCATCCTAATCTGTATTTATATGTTTTCTGTCTAACTGCACATTATAATTAAAAATTCATCTGGAAAAGTTTGGGGTTGGAGATGTGTTTACACAGTTTACCATTTGTGGGAAGCCCAATTACCAGTAATTTTCATTGTTTCTGCGTAGACCTGAATCGTTTGTTTGGGCTTGTTGACTTTGATGTTTGCATGTGTTGATTCATGCCGTCTGAACATGTTCTGTAGGTTCAAGACTTCGCTTGCATTGTCCTTACTGTTAGGGTTGTGATTAATTATGAACTAAGGAATCATTTTAATTATGAATCCAAGTAACTATCGCTCTGCATTCCTGAGAAAATGTTCTTCCCAAATATGCCTGTTATTTAAGTGGGTATTGCTGGGTTTACCCACCAGAGATCTTATCAGTTTACATTCACATAATATCTCTGTTTTTGTTTATTTGCATTTTAATTTATTGTTAACTTTATTTTACACCTCATGTGTTTTCTGCCTGTTCCATCTCTTCCATCTCCCTTACACCACCTGTCAGGTAAACCACCACTTAACTACTAAAGTGTGTCCTTCTAGAAGCCTTTACTCTTTTAATATGTGACGTGTCTTAAACCACCCCATAAGAGTTCCATTGCACTGCTATATGTACTTCTCTCTTACATCATAGTACTTTATTGTATTTATTTTAGGTGAGTACACAACAGACACAGGCCTATAACTACCTGCAGTCTGTTGCAGCGGAAGGTAGACTACATATTTGAAGGACTGAGATATTAAACATGTGTGCAGTTGTATGGAAAATACCAAAAACTCAGTAACCTAACACCACCACTGATGCTCTGCAGTCTGCCTGAGTCTAGGGGTAAAAGAAGCCCTGTCTGTACCATACTACAGAACTGTTGGGAGAAAGAGCTGTGCCAGCAATACTCTAGTATAAACTAGTTACGAAAAGGTGGGATGTGCCCTGTGCTGTAACATAAGGCATTTATGGAAAACAAGACTGCCACACGCACTGTACTATACTATGTTATACTATACTATACTATACTATACTGTAGTATGTTATACTTTACTATGCTATGCCATGCTATGCTATACTATACTAAACTATACTATACAATACTATGCTATGCTATACTCTGAGATGGATAAGAAAAACAGGAGTGCTACCTACTGCTCTGGAGAGCTATTAGGAATTATTGAAACCAGGGTCAGCTTTTAGCAAATGAGGGGCCCAATTCATGTGGCTGTCCTATCTAAGTTGAGGTGTTGAGTTGCAAAAAAAAGTCTTCTATTTTTAAAAAACTGCAGCAAACCACTTGATACATTTGTAGCAACTGCCGTGTGACAACTTATACCACATATGAAACACTGAAGCAAGTGCTTCAGTACTGAAACTGGCAGCAAGCTGTATCAGAATTAATTACTGTACTGCACTAGTGATACGCTTTCAATTTGGATGCCGCAGTGGTGCAGCTGTTAACATTGTCACCTCACAGCAAGAGGTTCTCCAGTTCGATTCTCAGCTGGGGTGCCTTCTGTGTGGAGTTTGCATGTCCTCCCTGCGTCCATGTGGGTTTTCTCTGGGTGCTTTGGTTTCCTCCCACATTACAAAGACATGCATCTGGAGTGTTTCTCCCTGGGCCTAGATTGAAAATTGTCTCGTTCCAAGTCGGACTTTCCCGGTAAACAAATAATAAATAAATAAATAAAGAATTAAATACATTTTTCCCCCTAACACCTTGCACCCAGGGTAACTGACCCCATAGCCCACACTAGCTAAATTTCTGTTTGGAGGGATCCCAAGCCACAACCATACCCCTCAACTTCTTTACTCAAGAGTTTTGAACAAAGGCAAACATAATGTGGTTAAATGTCCAAAATCAGAGGCTTTTTTTTTAAATGTTATTCTACTTCACCTAAAAAGTTAATAGAATAACAGGTTTTGTATCAGCATTCATTTTCTGACCAATATGAAGTATAAAACTCTAACGTCCGGCATAATTGTCCCCCCCTTTTGGTCTTCAAGGTGAAGACCCTTTTTCCCTTACTGCAGTTCTAAAGCTGTCAGAGGTTGTGATTGACAGATTCTGATGATGTATGAGAAGAATACCTGCAACTTCTTAGTGTAAGAATTCTGTACAAACCCAAAAATAATAAGGGGAAGAGGCTAAAAATCAGAGACAGATTTTGAATATTACTCTTATAAATTAAAAAAAAAGTTGCTGTTAGAATGATGCTTTGCATTCGTATGCATTTCTTGAAGGATAGGAAGTAGGACAACTCAATGTCTTGTCATTATTTGGTGTCTTTAGTCCTCACTGATTTGCCAGAAACTCACAAATTTTATGAGGGGCAGGCCAAAAATATGAATCAAAAGTCTGCACATTCTGCAAATTACTGGACATTCAACAGACGTGTCTGAGTGTAGCGACGGCGTTTGTTGAAATACAAATGCTAGTGTTTTTAAAAATGCTAGTATTGCATTTGAGGTCAGAGTGAAGCACTCAGTATGTGCTATGGTAGATTAGCTCTAGCAAGCTGCTTGTTACATTTGTTGCAACCAGTTTGCTACAGTTTTAGGTATAAGAGTCCTGCTTTTGTTCTGTTAAGTGAAATATTTCTTTTTTTAGCTGTGGTTCTGGCAAGTGCAGAGCCCAATCAGTCCAACTGGCCTAAGGCTAGCCTTGGTTGAAAGTTTACTGCACTGCTCTTAGGAAAACAAAGAATGCCAGCTAAACTTTACTCTAAAGTTAATTAACAGGACATGAAACACTGTGACAGCATGCAAAATAAAAAGGATGTGCACTTTTGTCAGTAGCCATCAGGCCATCTTCAAATCCATATAGTCTTTGGATTAATGACAGATATACAAACTAAGGTAAATAACAGTCAAGTTCAGGGTCGCCATTAAAATGTTTGCAGTCTGCCTTGATTGACAGTGTTAGAATCTCAACATATTTTATTTGATTTAAATTTTTGTATCTAAACAGAACTTCCTTTGGGATAAAAATACCAAAAAGATGATCACTTGCTCCACAGCGAAACAGTCAGAAGCAGTTATCTGCTTGGATGCATTAATCAGTTGCCTTTTGCATGTCTAATAAAAGTGGAAATTGGGGTTGTAATCCAAGTTCATTAGGGAGCCCTTTTTGTTGCAGAATAAAAAGTGTTGATTGAAGGACACATGATAGTAATCAGCAATCCCTTAATTTCAGTTCTCAATTTTTTATGTTTTCAGGCTTTATAAAGGTGTTAAAATACCACTGAGCTTTTTATACTGATTGTGATTGTTTCGAAGTTCTTTTAAACTTATGTAAGGGAGATCTGAAGAAGGCTAAGGCCGAAAGCGCTCATCTTGCTTTTTTTAACCTTGTTTTTATTATTTTAATAAAGCTTCCGTTGTGGTGTTACTTTCCTGGTTCGTTTTTGGATATTTGTATGTGTTTTGGAAAGTGATTTTTGTGGTCTGACTTGGGTTTTGTGTTATTTGCCTTCTTTTAAACTTAGTCTTTGTAAAGGCCATACCATTTTATTCTGTTATTTTTTTCTTTAAACTGCATGTTTTATAATCTATTATTCTTTGTGATTTAATAAATGTTAACATTTTTGATAATACTACCCAATTTTTATATTGTTTATATGCATTCTGTAATATGATGTGATAACCATCTTATATCACCATGATTTCTGCATGCTAATATCTCTGCCGTGTGATGTGACAGACTTGTTTTCCAAAGCAATGATTTGGTGTATCTATGAATTATGATGTTTGCTAATGATAGTGTCTTTTGTGTTTGACATGGGTCATGGCAGAAAAGTGTCCACCGGGCAGTCCACTTACCTAGTTAATAACTGAATAAACAGAGATCATTTTGCCTTACTATCTTTTTCATGAAGTATTTTTTCTTTTGCCAGTCCTTAGCTTGCCATTATCTGCTAGAGAAATCATAGAAAATAATGAACTTGTTTATACAGATTGTATGAAGTTCTACTTTCAAAAAATGCAAACTGGAATATTGAGGTTTGTCTGATTTGTTTGTGTTTCTGGTACACTGGGACTCAGAGGAGTGTATCAGCAAAGATGCTGACACTTGTGTTTTCAACAGTCATCTGTCCCTGCAAGCCCCGTAGCCATAAATAAATGCCGTGTCGCACCACACAAAGGAGGAGACAGTTTTTCTTCTGCAGGACATTGAAAATGTCACAGCTAGGGGAATTGTTTGTTCCAGTCTCCACGACAACGCCACCAGCTCTCATCATTACCTTTCACACCAAGATTTTAATCAGCAGTTCTCACGGCACAAGGCTGATTCGACATCAGCCCAAATTTTCAAAGCCGTTATTCTAATTATGACGAGAGCCTGAGATTGATGACTATGCTTTGCTGGAAGGACTGGTGGCAGTTAATTCTTGTGACCTGCTTGGCTCCAGTAGTCTGTTTTCGAGATGGAGACTTGAAAGTTCGATTATTACTGACAAGTTGTAAGTGAGAAGCAGCTTATCTCCCCAGAGAGTGCTGATAACTTGAGACAGGGTTTAACTAGGAAGTAGCGAGGTGAGAGCAGGCAGCTCTCAATGAAAGGGGGGACTTCCTGGAAGCTGAGGCAGAATGTAGAAGTGATGATAAAAAATGTACATTAGACAAGTTTCACAAGCAGTAGGCTCAGTTGTCAATTAATGACCCCCAAACCCAAGACCCCATAGAATACTGCTGCTTCTTAAAGCTTTCTTTCAAAGTATAAACAAAGTAATCACAAGAAGCTGAATAAGAATGTAGATAGTGGTTCTGAGTTTTTTTTAATGTTGGCATGCTCTGGGAACTAATTACTTGTATGAAACTAAGTATATGCATTCTGCCAAAGTTCAAGACACGTGAAATTTAAACCACTGCATGTTACAAGTGTTAGCAGTGTCTTACTTGTTATAATTTATCCTGGTAAAGTCACAAATCACCTGTAATATTATAAATATTGTACCCCAGTATAGGCCTGGTCTGGCCATGTGATTGCTGTGCATGCCGCATCCATGAATAGCTATAGTGCCATCTATAATGTGATTGCAATATGTATGAAAAGTTGTTGACTATGTCACGTCATTTTAAGTAATTTATTCTTTGTTATACTGCATGCATTCAATGTTAGCCACTGAGGGTTTTGTCCTTCAGTGTAATATATTTGCAACAGACTTATGAAAAGCATGGAAAACTGTGCTTTACTCCTTACACGCAGTGTGTATACCTTTGTGGTACATGCAGGATGACTGCACCACTTTATGTCCAACCCATGGCTCATCTCATCTGTAACTACTCACAGTGTGTATACCTATGTAGTACATGCAGGATGACTGCACCACTTTATGTCCAACCCATGGCTCATCTCATCTGTAACTACTCACAGTGTGTATACCTATGTAGTACATGCAGGATGACTGCACCACTTTATGTCCAACCCATGGCTCATCTCATCTGTGACTACTTGCAGTGTATATACCTTTGTAGTACATGCAAGATGACTGCACCACTTTATGTCCAACCCATGGCTCATCTCATCTGTGACTACTCACAGTGTGTATACCTTTGTAGTACATGCAGGATGACTGCACCACTTTATTTCCAACCCATGGCTCATCTCATCTGTGACTACTCACAGTGTGTATACCTTTGTAGTACATGTAGGATGACTGCACCACTTTATGTCCAACCCATGGCTCATCTCATCTGTGACTACTCACAGTGTGTATACCTTTGTAGTACATGTAGGATGACTGCACCACTTTATGTCCAACCCATGGCTCATCTCATCTGTGACTACTCACAGTGTGTATACCTTTGTAGTACATGCAGGATGACTGCACCACTTTATGTGCAACCCATGGCTTATCTTATCTGTGACTCTGAGTCAAGCACATCATTCGTGGTAGGGTAGCATGTAGAACAGTTTGCTGGCCTGTCTGCTGTCTTGTTGGGTCAGTGCATATCAGCAGTGATTGCAGATATGGTGTTGCTCATAATCAATAACTGCTTGTCTCTGCCTGGTCAGTGTGGTCACCTTAGTCTCATACCCCAACTTTAAGATGGATCTGCAGAACCCTGGGTAGACAGGTAGAGCTCAACATCATGATGGAGATTAGTGATTAGGGTTGGAGCAAGACATCATGATGCTGGAGGCAACTTGTGCTGGAGCAAGGCATCATGATGGAGGTTAACAATTAGGGCTGGAGCAAGACGTTATTGTAGAGGTTAGTGATTAGTGCTGGAGCTAGACATCATGATGGAGATTAGCAATTAGGGTTGAAGCAAGACATGATGTTGGAGGTGACTGGTACTGGAGCTGGAGATCATTATATAGGTTAGTGATTAGTGTTGGAGCTAGACATCATGATGGAGGTGAGCAGTTGGTGCTGCAGCAAGACGTACTGATGTAGGAGGCAACTGATGCTGGAGCAAAACATCATGATGACAGAGATCAGAGATTGGTGCTGGAGAAAGACTTTATTATAGAGGTTAGTGATTAGTGCTGAAGCTAGACATCATGATGGAGGGCAGCGACTGATGCTGAAGCAAGACACCATGGTGTAGGAGGTGACTGATGCTGGAGCAAAGCATCACAATGTAGGAGATCACTGGTACAGGAGCAAAGCATCACAATGTAGGAGATCACTGGTACAGGAGTAAAGCATCATGATGTAAGAGGTCAATGGTACATGAGCAAAGCATCATGCTGTAGGAATTCACTGATACTGGTGCAAAGCATTGTGATGTAGGAGATCAATTGGTACAGGAGCAAAGCATCATGATGTAAGAGGTCACTGGTACTGGAGCAAAGCATCATGCTGTAGGAATTCACCGGTACTGGTGCAAAGCATTGTGATGTAGGAGGTCACTGGTACAGGAGCAAAGCATCACAATGTAGGAGATCACTGGTACAGGAGTAAAGCATCATGATGTAAGAGGTCACTGGTACAGGAGTAAAGCATCATGCTGTAGGAATTCACTGGTACTGGTGCAAAGCATTGTGATGTAGGAGATCAATTGGTACAGGAGCAAAGCATCATGACGTAAGAGGTCACTGGTACTGGAGCAAAGCATCATGCTGTAGGAATTCACCGGTACTGGTGCAAAGCATTGTGATGTAGGAGGTCACTGGTACAGGAGCAAAGCATCATGATGTAAGAGGTCACTGGTACTGGAGCAAAGCATCATGCTGTAGGAATTCACTGATACTGGTGCAAAGCATTGTGATGTAGGAGGTCACTGGTATGGGAGCAAAGCATCATGATGTAAGAGGTCACTGGTACTGGAGCAAAGCATCATGCTGTAGGAATTCACTGGTACTGGGGCAAAGCATTGTGATGTGGGAGGTCACTGGTATGGGAGCAAAGCATTGTGATGTAGGAGGTCACTGGTATGGGAGCAGAGTATCATGATGTAGGAGGTCACTGGTATGGGAGCAGAGTATCATGATGTAGGAGGTCACTGGTATGGGAGCAGAGTATCATGATGTAGGAGGTCACTGGTATGGGAGCAGAGTATCATGATGTAGGAGGTCACTGGTATGGGAGCAGAGTATCATGATGTAGGAGGTCACTGGTATGGGAGCAGAGTATCATGATGTAAAAGAGAGTGGTACTAGACCAAGACATCATGATGGAGGTCAGCAATGGTTTGTAAAGTGGATATAAAAAGTGTACACACCCCTGGTAAAATGCCAGGTTTTTGTGATGTAAAAAGTGAGACCACAAAAAATAATTTCAAAACTTTTCTCACCTTTAATATGACCTATAACCTGTACAATTCAATTGAAAAACAAATCTGTTAGGGGAAAAAATAAAAAAAACGTACAATAAGCTGGTTGCATAAGTGTGCACACCCTTAAACTAATACTTTGTTGAAGCACCTTTTCCTTTAATTACAGCATTCAGTCTTCTTGGGTACACACCTGCCATCAATTAAAGAGACTCTGTTTAACCCCAAACAAAGTTCAGCTCTCCTAGTAGGACTTTCCTGACATTTACTCAGTTGCCTGCTACAGCAAAAAGCCATGGTTTGCAAAGAGCTTCCAAAGCATCAAATGGATCTCATTGTTGAAAGGTATCAGTCGAGAGAAAGGTGCAAAAAAATTTCCCCAGCTTTGGATTTACCATGGAACACAGTGAAGGCGGTCATCAAAAAGTGGAGAAAATATGGGACAACAGTGACATTGCAAGGAACTGGACCTCCCTCAAAAATTGATGAAAAGGCAAGACAAAAACTGGTCAGGGAGGCTGCCAAGAGACCTACAGCAACACTGAAGGAACTGGAGGAATTTCTGACAAGTACTGCTTGTGTACTACATGTGACAACAATATCCCCTAGTCTCCATATGTCTGGACTACGGGGTCGGGTTGCAAGATGGAAGCCTTTTCTTACACAGAAAAACATCTAGGCCCAGCTAAAATTTACAAAACAATACATCAAGTCTCCCAAAAGCATGTGAGAAAATGTGTTATGATGTGATGAGATCAAGGTTGAACTTTTTGGCCACAATTACAGAAGGTACGTGTGGTGCAAAAACAACACTTTGCATCACCAAAAGTACACCATCCCCATGGTGAAGCATAGTGGTGGCAGTATCATGCTTTGGGGTTGCTTTTCTTCAGCTGGAATTGGGGCTTTAGTTAAGGTGGAGAGAATTATGAACAGTTCCAAATACCAGTCACATTTGGCCCAAAATCTTCAGGCATCTGCTAGAAAGCTGAAGATGAAGAGGAATTTCACCTTTCAACACAAAAATGACCACAAACATACATCCAAATCAACAAAAGAATGGCTTCAACAGAAGAAAATTAAAGTTTTGGAAAGGTCCAGCCAGAGCCCAGACCTAAATCTCATAGAAAATCTGTGGAGTGACCTGAAGAGGGCTGTGCACAAGAGATGCCCTCACAATCTGACAGATTTGGAGCGCTTTTGCAAGGAAGTGTGGGTAAATATTGCCAAGTCAAGATGTGCCATGCTGATAGACTCCTACCCAAGAAGACTAAATGCTGTAATTAAATCAAAAGGTGCTTCAACAAAGTATTAGCGTAAGGGTGTGCACACTTATGCAACCAGCTTATTGTACGTTTTTTATTTTTTTATATGTTTCCCCTAACAGATTTGTTTGTTTTTCAATTGAACTGTACAGGTTATAGGTCACATTAAAGGTGGGGAAAGTTTTGAAATGATTTATTGTGGTCTCATTTTTTTATATCACAAAAAGCTGCCATTTTAACAGGAGTGTGTACACTTTTATATCCACTGTACTTGTATAATCACGTGTTTATGCCCATTTGGGGCATTGCTGTAACATCACAGTCTTATGAGTTAAATTACCCTGAAAAAAATCACTGAATATAGCTTGATTTGGCTAATATGTAATGCAGGCATTATTAGTAAGTAATAAAGCATATCCTGAATTGCATAAATAAATGTCAGAAACAGAAAACTTACTGAGATTGTCTCTTGTAAATCTCTGTATCACTGAACTGGTAACAGAAGGCTATTAACAGATGGCAGGCCACAGGAGTCGTTACTGTGGATGGTCCTTTTCACTGTCTGGATAAACAGCGTTGCAGGCAGCTTAGAAGGAAAACGTTGGCTTTTTTTCTAGCCACGGCAACAGGGCTGAATGCAACAGAAGGTGTGGAATGGGCAAAAAGGAATGCGATAAGTTTGCAGGAATGGTCTGAAACATTGTAACTTTAATTCATTGTAAAGAATGCAGAGTAATGTGTCCGGGAAATGATAACCAACAAGGTGTGCAAACCTAGAATACAAGTAGAGCAGTAATGGGTGTGGAAAGGGACTGCATGTACTCAAATATGGGGCTTTAGAGTATGTAAGAAAGTGAGACTAACATCAAAGGCTGGCTGAATACCACAACTGATAGGAAAAGGCATGGGCAGTATAAAACTAGTTTTATCCTGTCATATCATATAGGCAGATTGTCATCATTATAAGGACATAGTGAGTGTAGAGGCACTTCAGAACGTAAGAGTCGAATGTTACCCAATGGCAGTTAAAACTCAAAGCCATATAAGACCAAAACAGCTTAACTTGTGTAGCTGTAGAGCACAATATCAGCTTTTATGTATATAAGAGGGATCAGAAGAGCCCAAGTCACTACTGCCCTTCAAAAAACATATGACAACTACAAGACAAAATTTGAAAATGCAAGATAAACTATTTGGGAGATGCAAGGAAGTATTGTTTCACAGAAAGGGTGGTGGACAACTGCACCACCATACCTAGAGTAGTATAGCCAAAACAGTAAAATAATTTGTGAATGTATGTGGGGTGAGATAAAAAGTTATTGGATACATAGTGTATTTATTTATGTAAGGAAATTAGATGGGCCAGGTAGACCGTATTGCCTTCACAGTGTGTCCTGCTGTGCACATTAAAGTACACTGATACTGATTTTATTTATTTATTTTACATTTATTTACCGGGAAAGTCCGACTGGACAAAGGTCCATGTTCAGCGGAGGCCCAGGGAGAAAAGCTCCACATTACAATACATTACATGAGAGTAAAAAGAAGTAGAACATACATACATATGGCATATATACACATCAGGACAACATGCTAGTGATTAACAAACATACATATAGCATATATACACACAACAGGACATCATGCTAGTGATTAACATTTCTTACAGTAGACAATCAGAGGTACATTTTTTTTCTTTTGCAGTTATAAGTTTTGTAAGGTAAATGTGTACGGGTTTGGAAGCTTTCAGAGGAGAAACTGTTTATACATAGCTGTACCCTGACAAATTCTCTTGGTATGGATTAGCCTGGTGAGTGGCATGAGCATAGCCAGTTACTTAGATAGTGGGTTTTCAGGAGTTTTTTGAATTGACTAAAGGAGGTGGTAGAAGTTATTTAGCTTGGTAGTGTGTTCCAGGTTTTGGCAATGGTGTTGGGAAAGAGGGACTTACCAGCTTTGTTTTTATGTTTGATGACAGTTATGAGGTTCTGGTTACTAGATCTTAAGGGTCTAGAGGGAATGTGGGGCTGAATTAGGTTCTGAAGTGCTGGAGTTATCTCAGGAAGGTATTAGAGTTTGTGCGCTATAGAGAGTTGATTGAGTAGAAGTATATGAGGCAACTCAAGCCAGTTGAGTTGCTTAAGGGATAGACAATGGTGGGACCTATGTGAGGCTTCAGTAGTAAACTTGGCAATCTTGTTGTAGCAAGATTCCATTTTATTTAGATCAGTTTGGCGGAGATTGCTCAAGATGGGAGAGGCATAGAGGAGGGTGGATAGAAGATGAATCCTTGCGATGGTTAGTTTGGTGTGTTTTGTCATAAACTGTTTGTTTCTGTAGAGGAGACCAAGTTTTTTATTAACTTTCTTAATGGTTTGTGCTATGTGGATGTCGAACCTAAGGTTATTGTCTATTTCTACACCTAGCAGTTTAGTGTGTGTGGTTGGACTGATTTGAATGTTTTCTTTGTAGCTAATGGTGACATTATTATTTAGGGGAGGAGCTCTGCCAGGGCTGAAAATAATTAGTTTTTTTTTGGGCTTAAGAAGAAGTTTGATGTTGGTGAACCAAGTTTCGGCTAGGGTGACGTTATTTTGGTTAATGGTTTGCAGTTCACTAAGGGTAAAGGCAGCACATATGATGGTAGCGTCATCTGCATGTTGTACTATTGAGGCAGTGTGAGAGGATGAAGAGATCTGATTTGTAAATAGAGAGAACAGCAATGGGCCAAGGATGGATCCTTGAGGGACTCTTACGGTTACTGGTAACAGGGGGGGGACAATTGGTCCTGCCATAGGACTGCTTGCTGACGGGCAGATAAGTAGCTGTTGAACCATGATATAGAGGAGGGACTTATATTTAGGGTGGATAGGGTATCAAAAAGCAGACTGTGGTTTACCATGTCAAAGGCTTTTGATAGGTCTAAGAATATGGAAGAAACAAATAAACCCTTGTTTCTATGGTGATTAACTATGCTGGTGAATGATAGTAGTGCTGTCGTGGTGCTATGGGAAGGTCTAAAGCCATGCTGGGATATGCAGAGTAGGTTGTTATTCTGGAGGTACTGTATTAGTTGAGTATGAACAACTCTTTTTAATATTTTGGATAAATGTGATAGGATTGCTATTGGGTGATAGTTGGTGAGCTCTAAGGAGTTGCTTCCTTTGTGCAGTGGAATTATATATGATGTTTTCCATGAGGTGGGGACATTGCATTCTGAGAGAGATCTGTTTATGAGAATAGAGACAGGATAGGCTATAGCTTCAGCTGAGATCCGAAGGAAGTCTGCAGGCAGCGTATCAGCTGCTAGAGTGGTTGGTTTAAGTTTACCAAGGAGTTTAGATATTTATTTGGTGGATATAGAGTCGAGGTGAAAACTGGGGCTGTTGTTTTGTATATTTGGGTGGGTTGGGGTAGTTATTGGTGTGGGGCTGCTAGTACTATATTGGGCATTGGCAAGGGTCTGGACTATTTCGGTAAGGAATTTGTTAAACTGAGTAGGAATGTTTTCATGGTTATTTGGAAGCACAGGGGTTGGAGTCGTGGACTTTCCTGGATGCAGTATACCATTTATTGAGGCCCAGAATTTTTGTGGGTTGCTAGCATATTTTTCTTGCATGCTTGTATAGTAGCTGGATTTGTCTAGTTTGATTTGTTTTTTGGCTTTGTTACGGAGCTCTACATAGTTTTGTCTCAAAGTAGTGGTTTTGTTTTTCTGATATTGAATCCAGGCCTTGTCCCTTTCTTTCATTATAGTTTTAGTATCTTTTCTTAGCCATGGGGCATAGTTAGTTTTTATTCTAATGGTTCTAGGGGGTGCATGATGGTTTAATATTTTTATGAAGGTTGTGTTAAACTTAGTACTCAATGGCATCGTCTAGAGGTAGATGTTTTTGGGGGGTCCAGTTACAGCTTTTTAGAGTATTGATGAGATCAGTAGCTATACATTTTTTTTGTTTCTAACTACTCTGAGGACAGGTTGGTTGATGGTTTGGGATCTGTTCCTAATTAGGTAGGTTGGATGATGGTCACTTAGGGTATCTGGAAGACAACCAGATTGCTGTGCAAGAGTGGGGTCAGATACCAGGAGCCAGTCTAAGATGGACTGGCATTTGGAAGTTTTGTCAATTCGAGTGGCGGTGGTTATAGTTTGGGCAAAGCTGTGGAGGTTTATGAAGGCAGAGTGGTTATGGCTGGAGCAGTGAAGCCAGTCAATTGAAGTCTTCTAATAGTATGGTTTCATGTGGAAGGGAGTTGGAGGTCCAATTAAGCAGGCTTTCCATTACAGTGATGTTGTTGCCTGGTGGTATATAGCCACCTGCAATAATTATATGTTTGCTGGAACTTATTTTTAATTTGGCAAGGATTAGTGCTACATCTTTGAATTCATGGGTATTGTAATCTAGTTGTTCTAAGGCAATATGATTTTTGAATAATATTGCAACACCTCCGCCCTTTTTCTCTGATCTGTCTCTTCGGATAATGTTGTAACACGGGGCAGTAATCTCATTATTGTGATGTTGTGGTTTGAGCCATGTTTTAGTTAACACAGCGATATCTGGCTTGTATAGAGCTAGTAGGGCATGAAGGTCATGAATTTTGTTAAGTATACTTCTTACATTAATGTTTAAGAAGAGGAGAGCTGAGGTAGGTCTGTGGTTTAGGGGATTTAGCTGATTTAAGTTTGGGCTGATTGATGTTTTGGGTCCTGGATTGGGATGTATATCACCACTGCAAGTGGGTTTATGGAGTAGGTGTAGATAGAGTTTGGTCAATTTGTGAATTATTTTAGTTTGTCTTTGAGAAGAGAGGGGGTTAGTTTTGATTTTCAGTTTAATGTGCGAGTAAGGAAAGGGTAGGGGGAGGTAAGGTCACATGGCGATATAGGGAAGTTTTTTTAGTTTGGTGGTGTTGGCTGTGGAATCAGTTTGTCAAGGGGATGGGGTGTGGTGATGAAGAAAAAAGCATCACAGAGGCAAGACGTAATTTGGTGCAGAGATTTAAGGCTGTGCCGCATCTTGCATTTTTGAGTTTGATTCCCACAAGTTACATTTGTCCAATTTATACAATTCACCTAACCAGATGTTGCTCACAGATTGCCCCTAAAAAAATGACTGTTGGTCAAGGCGGCCATTTTTTTAAGCAAAACTTTAGTTGAAAGCTTTGACTCTTCACAATGGCTGCTGATGTATGAACTAGGAGTGCCTGATGCAGCAGTGTTCAAACAGAGTGTGATGCAGCATTGTTCGAACACAGAGCATGATGCAGCATTGTTCAGATGAAGAGTGTGATGCAGCATTGTTCAAACGAAGAGTGTGATGCAGCATTGTTCAAACGAAGAGCATGATGCAGCATTGTTCAGACGAAGAGTGTGATGCAGCATTGTTCAAACACAGAGTGTGATGCAGCGTTGTTCAAACACAGGGTGTGATGCAGTGTTGTTCGAACACAGAGCGTGATGCAGAATTGTTCAAACACAGAGCGTGATGCAGCATTGTTCAAACACAGAGTGTGATGCAGCATTGTTCAAACACAGAGCGTGATGCAGCATTGTTCGAACACAGAGCATGATGCAGCATTGTTCAAACACAGAGTGTGATGTAGCATTGTTCAAACACAGAGCGTGATGCAGTGTTGTTCAAACACAGAGCGTGATGCAGCATTGTTCAGACGAAGAGTGTGATGCAGCATTCTTCAAACGAAGGGCGTGATGCAGCATTGTTCAAACGAAGAGCGTGATGCAGCATTGTTCAAACGCAGAGCGTGATGCAACATTGTTCAAACGCAGAGCGTGATGCAGCATTGTTCAGACGAAGAGCGTGATGTAGCATTGTTCAAACGAAGAGCGTGATGCAGCATTGTTTAAATGCAGAGCATGATGCAGCATTGTTCAAATGCAGAGCGTGATGCAGCATTGTTCAAACGAAGAGCGTGATGCAGCATTGTTCAAACAAAGAGTGTGATGCAGCATTGTTCAAACACAGAGTGTGATGCAGCATTGTTCAAACGAAGTGCGTGATGCAGCATTGTTCAAACACAGAGTGTGATGCGGCATTGTTCAGACGAAGAGTGTGATGAGGCATTGTTCAAATGCAGAGCGTGATGCAGCATTGTTCAAACGAAGAGCGTGATGCAGCATTGTTCAAATGAAGAGCGTGATGCAGCATTGTTCAAACACAGAGCGTGATGCAGCATTGTTCAAACACAGAGCGTGATGCAGCATTGTTCAAATGCAGAGCGTGATGCAACATTGTTCAAACACAGAGCGTGATACAGCATTGTTCAAACGCAGAGCGTGATGCAGCATTGTTCAAACGCAGAGCGTGATGCAGCATTGTTCAAATGCAGAGTGTGATGCAGTATTGTTCAAACGAAGAGCATAATGGAGCATGGTTCAAACACAGAGCGTGATGCAGCATTGTTCAAATGCAGAGCGTGATGCAGCATTGTTCAAATGCAGAGCGTGATGCAGTATTGTTCAAACGAAGAGCGTAATGCAGCATGGTTCAAACACAGAGCGTGATGCAGCATTGTTCAAACACAGAGCGTGATGCAGCATTGTTCAAATGCAGAGCGTGATGCAACATTGTTCAAACGCAGAGCGTGATACAGTATTGTTCAAACGTAGAGTGTGATGCAGCATTGTTCAAACAGAGCGTGATGCAGCATTGTTCAAACGCAGTGTGTGATGCAGCATTGTTCAAATGCAGAGCGTGATGCAGCATTGTTCAAACGCAGAGCATGATGCAACATTGTTCAAACAGAGTACATTTGCATGAAGGGCTAATGTGTGATGAGGAAGGAGAGAGGCTGAAAGGTAGTTTGGGTTTGGAGACTGTAGAAGAGGGGTACTAAAAGATGCAGTTAATCAGGAGGAGTACGTTACTGCTGGGGGTAGTTAATAAAATTATGTTACTTTACTTTCTTGAAAGCACCTGACTTTCAGTCTGCGAAGTAGGATCTTATTTCATTGTGAAATCTTTACATTCTGTAATTTCTTTGAGATGACCTGGCATGATTCCCAAGGTATAGAGACTAGAGTAGGAAAACTGTGCATGGTGTAGTGAAGCTTGGATATGGGAATTTTAAGTATGGTTCTGGCTTCAAAGAATGTTAAAAGGTGTGTTTGCAGAGTTTTGTAACTAAGAGACTAAAGGGGTATGAGTATAGTAACTGAGAGGAAAATAGTAGGGTTTGCACTGTGTTTGACTGGGGGCTGTTTAGCTTTTGCTATTGTTTTATAGTGATGTTCCTGTTTAGAGTGATAAATTTACATATTTTATTTGAGGTGGTTTGTAAAGTCTTTTCATTGTTTTTAGAACAAGCAGCAAGCTTGAACATAATGACTTCTGTTTTACTGCTAGGTGACATACATCCTGGTCCGACTGTGTTTGGGTGATAAAGCAGTGCATAATTCTGGCAGAGCATAGAAGTAATGGTTAAAAAACTGATGATCTACCATCAAGGCTTATCCTTGATGGGGTCCAAGTTGAATTCATCCTGTCTACCAATCACAGTCTGGCATTTTCTCAGCAGATTCCTCATTTGGAGATGCACAGCCTTTGGTACAACACACAAACTCCGTGACATCATGCACAGACAGCAATGAGATCCCCACTTTTGTGCTGCTCAGAGTCAATCTTTAGGTTAACCTTTGTCACTGTAAAAGTCCTACACTGAGTGCCTAGATGCAAGTCCACTAGGTATCTGTGCAACTATCAGATTAAAAGCCAGAACACACACTGATATTTCCATAACTATGTTGAGAAGGAGAGCATATGAAGCAATATTATAAGTGCAAACAGTTCATTCCATCCACGCTCAGACATGAGACAGAGAAGTTCCTGGCTTGCTTTGTGTCCAGGATGTTGAAAGTTCCTCATCAGGGCATTTACAAGAGGAGTCCTGTGCTGAACTGAGATGTAGGCCCAAGCTGAACCACTGCTGCAAGGAGAGAAACATTGAGGGGAGGGTGTGTCCTATCTCTTTTAGAGGTAAGACTTTTTCAAAAGCAACCCTTCTGTCCCAGCAGGTGCCAGTCTCTCCCTCATTTAGCCAAGGCTTGAAACTAGTCCACCTTCTGGTTTGGCAGATGATGAGAAGCCACCCTAGGAGGAGCATTCTACAATGTGTACTCCTGCCTAGGTCTTGGTTAATAGTGCAGAGTTTGAGGGTGACTAATCTGATCCTGGAGTGCAATCTATGGAATCACTCGTCCATGGGTTAGAAACACTCAAGGCTGAGGTCTTTCCTCCTAAAGTCTTCCCCAGGCCCAACAAGGGTCTCTTGGCCTAAGTTTATGGACTTGCCATGTCATTCCACACCATGGGAAACAGCTGTTTGCTGTCTGGTAGAAACTTAAGTTGTAGATGTAGGAACATATTACTGGCGAGCAGAACATAGTGTCTGATAACAGTTCTTGCCCCAACACAAACCCATCTCTCCAGCAGACATGCTTCTGGGTACTAGTGTCCTCTCATCCAGCACTCCACTGTTGAATACTTGCTGTTCTGCAAAGACTGCATGCAAACTGACACCTGAGCTACTGGGTGGGGACTCTGCCCTATTCAAGTTGCTATGAAAAGTCTGAAGTTCCAGGGTTCATTGTTTCTGACACTGAAAGAGGTAGTTTCCCTCACCTTCTACTCCTCAGTTGATCACCTCTTTTGCACAGACCTTGAGACTCGGGTCTTCCATGGCTTGGCCTTTCACCCATCTTCCTTCAGTATAGAAGCACATTACCTTATAGAGCTGCTATAGATGTGATTAATTAAGGAGAATGCCCTTGCAACCTACAGGTACTAGTTTTTATTTTGGCTCTTGTGGCCTCTAAGAAGGTGGATTTTATTAATAAGCCTCTGGCTCCATGGAGTGAGTCCCTCGTCCAGCATCTTTTTGCAATCTCCTGTATACCTCTCACCTGTACATATTTTCTACAGAATGTCCAGATTTTTGCCTCATATTTTGTCCATTTTTCAAAAAATTGTGGTTTTCTATCAAATTATTGGCAAGTCATTAAAGACTTGAAGTCAGAAAAGGATAATTGGGATTTGAGTTTTAGACTTCATTCGCTTCAGAAAATTCATGTTAACACAAAACCTGTTATTCTATCACCTTTCTAAGTTTGTAAGAGCAATCTTTAAAAATTGTCCATATTTTTGGGCTTTTGCCACCCCATTATTTATGGCTTTGTCCAGATTTCTTGCTGTAAGAGGTTGAGAGGTATGAACTCCTCTGTTGTCTCATCAGTCAAGCTTAGATTCAGAGTCTTCAGAATTTTGCTACTTTGCCACTCGAGTCTAAATGTCCAGGTATGTGAAGCAAAAGTGTGTATGCCTGCCACACTGGGGATTAGAGTCTTCACTTAATCTCACATGCCCATACTCTATTCTTTCCTAGTTCATCATGCCTTATAAAAGTCTGTAGTTGTCTTTAATGCTGACCTAAAAGATAAACTAATTTAAGAGTCTGTGACATGCACATAGCCTGTAATAATTCTCTCTCTCTGCTGTTTGCATATGGCAGCACATTCAGAGATGCTCCTGCGCAGGATGATATGGTTCAGGTGTGCTCCCACACAAGATGTGTGGCTCAGGCATGCACCCATACAAGATGTGTGACTGGAGTGTGCTCCTGCACAGCATGGTATGGGTCAGGTGTACTCCTGCACCGAATGGCGTGGCACAAGATTTCTCCTGCACAGGATGGTATGGCTCAAGCATGCTCCTGCATAGTTGATAGGGTTCAGGTGTGCTCCTGCACAGGATGATAGCGATCAAGAATGAGCCTGTACTGAATGGTACAAATTGCGAGTGCTTCTGTACCAGATGGGTGTGGCTTAGGTGTGCTACTGCACAGGATGGTGCGACTTGAGTGCTTCTGCACTGGATGGTGTGACTTTTGAATGCTCCTGCACTGGATGAGTGTGGTCCATGTGTTCTCCTGCATTGGATAAGTGTGGCTTAGGTGTGCTCCTGCACAGGATGGAAGGACTTAGGCATGCTCCTGCATAGGATGTTAGGGCTCAGGTCTGCTCCTGCACAGGATGGTAGGGCTCAGGCATATGTCAGCACAGGATGATAGGACTCAAGAAAGATCCTGCATAGGATGGTAGGGCTCCATAATGATCTTACACTGGATTGGTGAGGCTAAGGCTTGCTTCTGCACAGGATGGGTGTGGGTCTGGTGTGCTCCTGCACAGGATGGTATGACTCAGACTGTCCTCCTTGAAGGAAGAGCTGAGAAACAATATCCTGAAAGATCTGCTGAAGCAGGAAATGCTGTTTGCCAGTCATCTCACAACCTTGAGGATGTCCTTTTAAGGAGGAAGCAGGCCCTCAACATGGTTGAGCTTCTCTGTAGTCCTTCATCTCCACCCCTTTCTGTTATTCTTCTAGATCTAGCTAACTTCATAACAGGAAGACTCATTGTTACCTGAAGAAGGCTTTTAGACAGCACACAGCCCTACTTCTTCCTGTACCAGTCAAGTTTCCAAAGATAAGGACTCTGTTAGCCTAGCTGCTGCAGCTTTGACTGTGATCGGGGCTTTCCTGTGGGAGAGAGCACTTTTCTGAGTTTTTCCTAGCTTGGAGAGCCATCATCAAGGATTGCTGGTTACTGGACATGATCAAGCTTAGCTGTGGTTTAGAGATTTTAGGATCTCTGCCAGAAGAAGGGACTCTGTTAGCAAACCAAAACTGACTCAGACTGTACTTTTGAAATGAGCAGAAGAGTTTGTCTCTAGCTCAGAAGAAAGTCTCTTGTTTTTTTTCCCCACCTCTTTCATATTCAGAAGGGGATAGGAGATTTTGTCCAAGCTTGGACCAGCATCTTCTAGTACATTTGATTCCAAATAGTGACTTTCCAGAAGACATGTATTTGGTATTCCTGAACATAATGGATGCCTTTGGATGCATCACTGCCTGGGAACACAGGAAATTCCTTCAGTTCACTTTGAGTGGACATCACTTTCTGAATAAAAGATATGCTTAGTTTTTTTTTCTGATCGTAGCTCTTTACCAATGTGTTGGTCATGGTGACTAAAACTTGTTTTCCTTCTGTTTCCCTGTTTGTTGTCCAGCTGCTGTTAGTGCCATCAAGATACTGTCTACATACCTTCCTGCCTTGAGCTGTCCCATGATTGGAGTCTCTAAGGATAACCACAAATTGGAAGATGTTTGCTCTGTCTCCACTGCACAGGACTGCATTCACAGGGAGAGAGCTGGGCACTCACCAATGCAGGTCATTCCTGCCAATGGTGAGGGCAAGGGAGCATACAGTTTTGCAGGCCTAGATCATAGTTTTTCTCTGCTCTTGATGGCTTCTACAATTTTCATGGTGCCATTGGCATGTCTGAGGATATGGGGATGGATGGTATACTGGACTATAAGTTATTAATGACTGCAGGATCAACAATGTGTTTCTGGATCTCTGAATGGCTAGTCGTGGACTGGTGTAAAGTTTCCACCAACCAAACCTGTCACAGGGTCCTGATGATCAATGCTCATTTGCTGGGTGGGAAGCTGATCTTGAATTACACGCACAGTTCAAAGACTGTTCTCCCTCCCAGGAGAAAGGGTTTGCAGCTGATAACAGAGCTTTTGGCCCCAAAGGTCTTTGGGGACAGAGCTACTTTGGGCTCACTCCTCATTTGATTAGATAAAAAGTCCATTGTTCGGTGTCTGAAAAACCAAGGGATGTGTGATTGTACTTGCATTGCAGAGAACTGATACATATCTGGAAGCAAACCACAAATAGAGACATCTCATTTTCAGTGGTTCAAATCCCAATGGCAACGATCATGCCAGTAGATTATCTCACACCCTTCTCCAATTCTGTCCTGAAATTTGAGGATACAATGCTCATGCTTGGTTAGGGTCTTCTGGAGTTGGACCCTTCAGACTTTAGCCTAATGCTACTCAAGAGAATGTTGTCCTCCCCCTGCAGCAAGACCCTTGGGAGGTATTGTTGGATACATGCAGTTTCCTATGGCATTAGGAGGTAGTGTTGCATGCATGCAGTTTCCCATGGCATTGGGAGGTAGTGTTGCATGCATGCACTTTCCCATGGCATTGGGAGGTAGTGTTGGATACATGCAGTTTCCCATGGCATTGGGAGGTAGTGTTGGATACATGTAGTTTCCCATGGCATTGGGAGTTAGTGTTGGATACATGCAGTTTCCTGTGGCATTGGAAGGTAGTGTTGCATGCATGCAGTTTCCCATGGCATTGGGAAGTAGTGTTGGATACATGCAGTTTCCCATGGCATTGGGAGGTAGTGTTGGATACATGCAGTTTCCCATGGCATTGGGAGTTAGTGTTAGATACATGCAGTTTCCCATGGCATTGGGGGGTAGTGTTGGATACATACACTTTCCCGTGGCACTGAGAGGTAGTGCTGGATACATGTAGTTTCCCATGGCATTTGGAGGTAGTGTTGAATACATGCAGTTTCCCATGGCATTGTGAGGCAGTGTTGGAGACGTGCAGTTTCCCATGGCATTGGGAGGTAGTGTTGGATACATGCAGTTTTCCATGGCATTGGGAGGTAGTGTTGGATACATCCAGTTTCCCATGGCATTGGGAGGTAGTGTTGTATACATGCAGTTTCCCATGGCATTGGGAGGTAGTGTTGGATACATCCAGTTTCCCATGGCACTAAAGAATCTGCATGACTTCTCACCATTCTGAGTCCATACCAGACTGCAAATCTCAGGGTAGAAAGAAATCTGTGTTAATTCATATCCCCCCTTACTGACTGAAAAGGATATAGTTTTAGAATCTCAAGTCCATAGCAATGCTGCAAATTTTTCTTGTCCTGGCTAGGAATTTCCCCCAGGATTGGGACAACAATTGGTTCCACTTCACTAGTATATGTGTATACTTGTTTGTTTGTGTGTGTATACATATATATAATATATATATATATATATGTCTACCTTGTTTTATCAAAGTTTCAAAACTTCAAAACCCATATGGCTGAGACCATGTGATCGAAGATTTGAAACTTTGAACACTTTGAACTGAGATCGCAGTATAGCATGGAACGGGAGATTTACCATTTTCCTCGCTGTAGTCCATTCTCAGAGTTGGTATGTTTAAGTAGCAGGAGGTCTGGGGGTTGCAGGGGAGCTTGCCCCCCTGCAAAAACATAAAGGTGAAACTTTTTGTTTAGGTCTAGTGTTTGTGCTGTAGTTTCAAAACTTCAGTCATATGGTCTCAGCCATATGGGTTTTGAAGTTAAGAAATTTCAGTAAAACAACATAGACCCATATATATATATATATATATATATATATATATATATATATATAGTTTCACTTTATAATCTCAAAATACTAAAATATCAAATTTTAGTATTTCGAGACTATAAAGTCGAAAGTGTAGTTACGTGAAACTGCATAATATCGCATGCAGAAATGTCAAATCCACCATTGTGTTGTTGCGTTCGTGATGTACGGTGCTGTTTGTGGATTTAGCTGGGGATTCGGGTAAGTGGTGTTCTTGTAAGAGTATTGAGTAGGGATTTTAGTGTGTGTGTGTGTAGTGGTGAGTTTTATGTGTTTGTGTGTTTAGTGTGACCTTGGAGTTAGTATATATAAATAGCGGAGGTGTTGGGGGCTGCGGGTGCAAGGGGGCTTTCCCCCCTGCTTATAAATAGGGTAGGTGTGTTTGTTTGTTTATGTTGTGTTTGTGCGTGTTCTGTTTGTTGCAGTGTTGTTAGGTATGTGTGTGTGTGCTTGTTTGTGTGGTGGTGTGTGTATGTGAATGATCGCGATTTTGAATTTCGCAGTTGTGGGTGTCGGTTTTTTGGGCTTTCGGCTTTATAGTCTCGAGATACTACAATTCGGTATTTTAGTATTTCGAGATTATAAAGAGAATATATATATATATATATATATATATATATATATATATATATATATATATATATGTGTGTGTGTGTGTGTGTATGTATGTATGGGTTCCCTATTTAATTTTCAAATACTGAAATCACGACTTTCAGTATTTTGAAATTATAATAGCGAAGTCTTGAAATACCGGTAAACCAGAAGCGCGAAATTCAAAATCCCGAAGTACAGAGATTTTGAATTAGCGCTTCTGATGTTGTGGTGTGTGAATGGTAAGTTGTGAGTTTGGGTATGTATGTATGTATGTGTATGTGCATTGGTTAGGGGCTTTAGTGTATTGTCAGTGTGTGTTTTGACTGTGATGTGTGTGTGCAAGCGAGGGTGTGTACAATGTGTGGTTTGGTTTCCCTGAGATGATATCTGTGCTGCAGCCATCTGGACAAAACTGCATATCTGTATTACTCATTACAAACTGGATTTGGCCTCCAGGATTAGAACTTTGTTTGATTTGTGGTTCTGAGGAATATTCTCCCATGGGCCACCCAGAAATTTGGCTGCTTGGGACGTGGTCCCATCAGTGAGAATAAAGGTGAGATTGACAACAACACATAAAGAAGTTATGTACTCACCATAACGTCCCATGTGTGTTGCCATCTCAACCTTTACTCTCTCAGCTAAACGAAGCTGTACTCCTGGAGGCCAAATCCAGTTTTTTTTTTTTTTTTTAGAAGTGCACTTCTGACTATTTGTGGCTCAAAGTGTGTTAAAATTTTTCCATGCTGTTACCGTGTGAGTGCCATCTACAACAGCAGGAGGTGTGTTAACAGCTTTTAATGCTGTTAGTTGGTTCCCATGTTACCATGTGACTGCCATCTATAGCAGCTGGAAGTTAACAACTTTTAATGGTGTTAGTTGGTTTCCTGTGCTGTTAAAGTATGAGTGGTACCTATAGCAGTTGGAGGTGTGTTAACAGCTTTTAATGCTGTTAGTTGGTTTCCCATGTTACCATGTGCCTGCCATCTGTAGCAGTAGAAGTTAACAACTTTTAATGGTGTTAGTTGGCTTCCTGTGCTGTTAAAGTATGAGTGCTACCTATAACAGTTGGAGGTGTGTTAACAGCTTTTAATGTTGTTAGTTGGTTCCCATGTGAGAGCCGTCTACAACAGAAGGAAGTGTGTGAACGATTTTTAATGCTTAGTTGTTTTCCCATGTTGTTGTCACTATGTGATTGCCGTTTACGATAGAAGGAGGTATGTTAACTGATTTTATTGCTATGAATTAATTTGCCATACTGTTGCCATTTGATTGCTGTCTGGGTGGCAATGTGAGGTTTATTTAATATTATAGCAGTGAAGTTCATACATAAAACCTGACTTTAACAAGTTTGTTGTAATTAGATTCTTGTGTATGAACTTGCCTTTAACAAGGCTATTTTATTTTGTTTTCAGGGCATAGTCAAGATATTCAGTATATTGTATTATATTTTGTTTTACTAAGTTGTAGTGCATTACTAGGAACATTAATAGGAATTTGCTGTCAGGGGCCCGTGATTATAGCCTATGTCAGGAAAGAAGGTTTGACACCTATGATTTGCTCCTGCTGAAGTGCCAGGACAAGGAGTGTTAGGCTGTGACTTGTTGGTTTTGGTGGTGCTGGTGTGCCTGCACAGGCTGTGTTTGGAAATGCCGCTGGATATCTGTTTTTACAGCTATTCCACCAAAAGTACAAAATCTGTTTTCCATGCATCCATTCTGCCATTGTTCCCTTAAACCACCTCTCCATGCGTCCACAGCCCCTTTATCCATTTTTGTACATGGGGCAGGGTATCACTTCAACAGTGATGGTCATCTAGAGCCAAGGTTCATACTGCCAAATGGGTACCCCTGCCACGGTTGTATTTACACACCACAACACGCACTCACACCTATGGCCAGTTTAGAGTGTCAAATCCACCTCCTGCATAGCTTTGAAATGTAGGAGGAAACCTGAGAAAATCCTTGCAAACATGGAGAGGACGTGCGTGAGAAAATCCATGCAAACACAGGGAGGACGTGTGAGAAAATCCATGCAAACATGGGGAGGACGTGTAAGAACATCCATGCAAACAAGGGGAGGACATGTGTTGATCCTTTATGAGCACCTTGGATCAGATGCTGCAACATCTACAGACACTGACACAATTGGGTGGTAGCATGTTGACATCTGCTGCACCTGTGAAAATGAACTCATTAGCTTGAGCAGCCTCTGCTACATATACCACAGGAGCTTATCCAAGTAGCACTGTCATATTTATCAGGGAACAAGATCTAATAAAGTATGATGGGGCTAGTAGTATGAAGGGGTATGTATTTATTTATATTTGTTTGTTTACTAGGGCAGTGCACTGATCTTAATGAACCATTTGTAGGCACAGCCTGGGTGAATAGGATCACATAAGAAATTAACAAAACATATTTACAGATAAAAGGTGTGGGGGGCAGATTAATTTTAGTTTAGCTGCACAATACAGGAGAAATTCACAGGCACACACAGCCTTGAGAGCATGTGAAATAAGTCTTGAAATAACCCTTTCACAGCCATAATTCAGAGCATTTATAGTGTCCTTTTCCTTGGATTATATTGACAGTGTGATTAAAGATGACTGCAACACTGGAATGCAATTAATATACAGCTAGCAGGAAATGTGCCAGCTTAGACATCAGTTTGCAAACCTGAGGACTTGGACTTGAAATGTGTGCTTTCTTGTTTCCGACAGTGTAACACTGACCCATTTGTTGACCTTCCTTGTGCTCCCAAAATGAACCTGGAAGTGTGGTGTAACCATACTGTGGATTTTTTGATTAAACAGTTTTTCCTACCTTTGTAATCATCCTAACAGCAAGTAGAATGAAACAAGTACATAGGGTGACCTTAAAACAGACCCTGTTGTAAACAATGCCGGCAATCTACAGTTTTTTAAATGCCTGTCTGTCCTTGTTAATTAGAAGCGCACGTAATGGGAAATTAACTATGAAATACTAAAAATGATAAATTATTCCTTATTTGAAAGTATAAATTAAAGATTTAGTGTATATAAAATTTGTCATGTTTAATTGCAAGTTCAATTAAAATTCTGGATAATGATGATTTATACTGGTTTCACTGTAATTTGATATTCATTAACTTAGCCAGACGCATGCTGATATTAGCTCGTTAATTATGTTTCCTTTTGTTGAAGGCAGCCTTGTGAAAGCAATCTGCTCAAAGTTTTCCAAACTCATTTCGCTAAATGGATGTTTGGCAGCTGTTCCCATTATTGAGATGGTCACCGCGTGGCTTCATTTCACATATATAAGTAAATTAATCATACAGCACCTACACTATGTTAAATGCAAGCCTCCCGTTATATGCCATTTATGAAGGTTATTGTTGACATTAAACAGCTCTTGAGTCATGCTGGGGTGTCATCGTAATATCACATTACATTCTCGGTAATAGTGCAGGCCGTCTCATATTTTCTAGAACTCTGTAACCCTTGTAATAACGACAGTTACATGATATAATGGAATAACATAAATCAACAAAGCATTGATAGCCCTCTTACTAAATCAGGAAATGTGATTGAAATATTTTGCTGCACTTCACCAATGTGAAGTTTCACCATATTGCTTCACATTCTTCATTTTGTAGTGGTACACAAAAACGTCATTCATTGTTCTTATGTGAGGCACAAGACAGAGACAAGTATTTTGAGTCACCCATAAAGTGATAGTGTTTTACAAGATCATGTACAATGTAGAACCTGTTATGGATATTGTGAGGAACAGACCATGATGTCTCAGGCTGTGATACATGTTTATAGCAGCCTTTGCAAGTCTCAGTGAGGAATGTCATCACAGATCATTGACAACAGATGGGAGGAGTAAGAAATGTCATCACAGGTCATTGACAGCAGATGGGATCATAAACATCCCTCTGAAGTACTCTGAATTACCACTGTAAGACAGCTTTCTGCATACGTATTGAAATGGAGTAGTTTGACACAGCCCCCCCCAAGTTTCATAATCTTTAAATGTGTAACTCATGTTGGTGATAGATGCAGCAAAGCTTGGTAAATGTATGTTGTCCATCATCTGTTGGTGGGGAGGGGTCATGATTTGTGTGCCACGAGCTGTGCAGACCACCCCATCAAGGAAACTGTCTTGTATCCAGCATTTGTGTGGCCATTGCTTGTGACAGTGAACTTATGAAATAATTTGCATGCATCGTGCTGTAATGTTTTCATTTGCAAGGCTCAGTGCGTGATATGTGTGTGCTGAATGGGGCAAGACACTGAGGAATGTAAGCTAGAAGAGAAATGTTAGATGTGATGAAATGACTAGATCAGTCCTGCTGCATAGTGGATTCTTCTGATGTTAATTGGACATTTGATAGATGACAGAGTCTGAGAGTATCAGCAGAGCATGTGCATGATGGGGCAGCACTGGGCGCACTAAGCATCACAATGAGAGTATCAGGAGAGTATGTGCATGATGGGGCAGCACTGGGCACACTGAGCATCTCAATGAGACTATCAGGAGAGTATGTGCATGATGGGGCAGCACTGGGCGTACTGAGCATCTCAATGAGAGTATCAGGAGGGTATGTGCATGATGGGGCAGCACTGCAGTGCACTGAGCATCCCCATGAGAGTATCAGGAGAGTATGTGCATGATGGGGCAGCACTGGGCGCACTGAGCATCTCAATGAGAGTATCAGGAGAGTATGTGCATGATGGGGCAGCACTGCAGTGCACTGAGCATCCCCATGAGAGTATCAGGAGAGTATGTGCATGATGGGGCAGCACTGGGCGCACTGAGCATCTCAATGAGAGTATCAGGAGAGTATGTGCATGATGGGGCAGCACTGCAGCGCACTGAGCATCCCCATGAGAGTATCAGGAGAGTATGTGCATGATGGGGCAGCACTGGGCGCACTAAGCATCACAATGAGAGTATCAGGAGAGTATGTGCATGATGGGGCAGCACTGGGTGCACTGAGCATCTCAATGAGACTATCAGGAGAGTATGTGCATGATGGGGCAGCACTGGGCGCACTGAGCATCCCCATGAGACTATCAGGAGAGTATGTGCATGATGGGGCAGCACTGGGCGCACTGAGCATCCCCATGAGAGTATCAGGAGAGTATGTGCATGATGGGGCAGCACTGCAGCGCACTGAGCATCCCCATGAGAGTATCAGGAGAGTATGTGCATGATGGGGCAGCACTGGGCGCACTGAGCATCTCAGTGAGAGTATCAGGAGAGTATGTGCATGATAGGGCAGCACTGCAGCGCACTGAGCATCCCCATGAGAGTATCAGGAGAGTATGTGCATGATGGGGCAGCACTGGGCGCACTGAGCATCCCCATGAGACTATCAGGAGAGTATGTGCATGATGGGACAGCACTGGGCACACTGAGCATCCCCATGAGACTATCAGGAGAGTATGTGCATGATGGGGCAGCACTGGGCGCACGAAGCATCTCAATGAGAGTATCAGGAGAGTATGTGCATGATGGGGCAGCACTGGGCGCACTAAGCATCTCAATGAGAGTATCAGGAGAGTATGTGCATGATGGGGCAGCACTGGGCACACTGAGCATCCCCATGAGACTATCAGGAGAGTATGTGCATGATGAGGCAGCACTGGGCGCACTAAGCATCTCAATGAGAGTATCAGGAGAGTATGTGTATGATGGGGCAGCACTGGGCGCACTGAGCATCCCCATGAGAGTATCAGGAGAGTATGTGCAAGACATGATGGGGCAGCAGTGGAGGGAACTGAGTGGGTGGCCTCTTTGGGTGGGCTGAGAAGGACAGAAATATTAATTAAAAAATAAGACCATTTTCCTTTGGAGCAAAGCAAAAAGTGCTATATACAATTGTTTTACACTAATTTGTGTAAAATGCAGCTGTGTTGTATTATATAGTCATATCAACATTGTGATATCTCAGAGAATTGCCCTTACTCAAAGAGAAACAGGTCTTGGTGTGTGTATGATCGAGTTTTCAGAAGCTCGAAATTCTGAACGGAGATCTGTATACAGCGCTGAATGGGAGATTTCCCTTTTCCTCGCTGTAGTGTGATCTCGGTGTTGGTATATTTAAGTAGTGGGGGTGTGGGGGGTGCAGGGGGGCTTGCCCCCTGCAGAAATATTTTATCTTTTGTTTTGTTTTTTTGTTGGATTAATTTCAGGGTTTCGAGTTTCTGAAAACCCGAACATATGGTCTCGACCATATGACATTCGGGTTTTCAGACGTTCAAGATTCTGAAGTGAATCCATCCATATATATATATATATATATATATATATATATATATATATATATATATATATATATATATATATATAAACTAGCTAACAGGAATGTGGGGTGCATGAATGCCAAAAGGTGCTGGTGGCAAAGCATTTTGCAAAAACATTTTTATATTACTTTGTGCTGTTTAGTCTGGCAGCCATTTTCCTTATTTTTTTGCGGGATAATGTTATCTAACAGCATTGTAAAGCTTGAACGGTTAGCTGGTACTGGGAGTATTGTAGCCCTAGTATCATTTTCTTTGTTTTTGTGTGTAAGTTGGGGATTCGTTCTTCATTAGAAAAATGGGAGGGGTATTAAAATATGCCTATATTTTGATATACTGTTATCCAAGGAACTAGTTATCTCCCGTATGTCTTTTGTGGTAGGGTTGCACTTCGATCTGAACACTTCTGGTACAACTTTTCAAGAAATGCACTGCAAGTCATTGGAACAGTAAAGGAGTTTGATATGCAGGACAAAAGACAGCTTGCAGAACCCTGCGTATCCCCCACTCCTGATTTCAGTAATAAAAACAGATTACTACTCTGGAGAGCCTTAATTTAGTTAGGTATTTAAACATTTACCAGGAAGGGGTTTAACACATTTACAGTATCCCCTAGATCTGTCTCTAAGCAATGCCCTAACAGCCTTTCGAGTCTTCCGGACCATCATACATCCACCTGCTCATGGGAGCTGCATCCCCTTCCAATTTCCTTTAATTTCTGAAACTTGTGATAGTGACCAGTGTTTTGTTACTCTGAAGGCCGTTTAAAATGTAGCAAGTTTGTATTATGCTGTTCTGCCCTTGGCTGTGCCAACATGAATGTCACCATGTTTATCTGCTGAGTACTTTCCCCAAAGAATCTGTGTGTATTGATGAATTTTAGAGGGAATAGGCTCAGCATTTGCTTTATGTGTATATCTGAATTTTGAAGTTTACCTCCACTTAAATATGTTACAACAGAAGTGTAGGGGTAGCTCCGTGCACTCAGACACATTACTTGAATACAAGGCATAAAATGCAATGTTTAGTTTGTGGGACATGCACATGTGTGTGTGTGTGTGTGTGTGTGTGTGTGTGTGTGTGTGTGTGTGTGTGCATATATATATATATATATATATATATATATATATATATGTTTGGGTGCAGTACATGACCACAATTTACTTGTGAGTGAAGATAAAGCCAGAATAAGCAATCTTGAAAACGGAAGTGATGCTTTTAATGCTAAAGTTCCAGTTCTTAAACAGTATCCAATTAACGCAAACAAATATAATAATAAGCAGCATTTCTACAGGATGGGAAGCTCACTGTGTGTGTGTGTGTGTGTGTGTGTGTGTGTGTGTCGGGGTGCACTGTATCCTCCTTATACCCACTGCTGAAATATTCTAACTCTTGAGACCACACAGCCTGAGGGGGAGGATATATTTGGTTTTCTTGTAAAGCTGAGTTTTCCACAAGGTTGTACAACCTCAGAGTAAGAATAGTTTTAGCTGGGGAGGGGAACATATACCTTCTGCAAAAATACTGTCAATGTAGCCACCAGTAAGTTTTGCAATTAGAATTTCTACAGTCTACTATTGAAATAAATGTTAAGATTTTTTATACTTCAAAGTTTGTGCTGTAATGTGTTTACTTTCTTTTTCATTTTGATACTGCTTGTGTTTTTTTAATGTATTCTCCGAAGTTTGTGCTGTAATGTGTTTACTTTCTTTTTCATTTTGATACTGCTTGTGATTTTTAATGTGTTTACTTTCTTTTTCATTTTGATACTGCTTGTGATTTTTAATGTGTTTACTTTCTTTTTCATTTTGATACTGCTTGTGTTTTTTTAATGTGTTTACTTTCTTTTTCATTTTGATACTGCTTGTGTTTTTTTAATGTGTTCTTCGAACTCTGTAGGGAGCAGCACTCATGGAGACAGGCGCCATCATGTTTCTGTGGATGTTCCACTTCTTTTCCAGAAGGACTCATGTGCAATGATTTTAGCACGACTGTCATGTCGGTCCCCCTTAGATAGTCATCAACCTGTAGGTCAACTTGCCTCCACCCACAGGCAGCAATCTCTTACTAACCATCAGTGGGATAAGAGAGATGGCCATTGGCTGCTTCATCCTATCCCCTCTAGCCTACCTTACCAATGGCACATATCCATTCCTTAACTCCGACTGCTGGTGGAACAGATGGACAGCATGCCTCTGCCTCTGTGCCACTGGTCTGTTTTTAAATGTTATTTTCTAAACATAGAGCTTTGTGCCACACTGATACTTATGTTTTTATTTATAGTCACCTTATTCTAGAGCATTAGATAAGTGATGAGTTTTGGGATTTGTACAGTCTGAGTCCATATTGAATAAAGGAGCAATTCAATAAAAATAAAAAGATTAAAATAAAACATTCTCTAAGGTTGTGTCCTTGAATAATGGGTTGTGGGATGATTGCCCCCTTTTCACCTAGGGCCGGTAAATTATTTTCTACTTAAACAATTTTCACTGAAGTGGTCCTTTGATTGGTCAGAATTCTACAGTCTGTAGCATGACAGGTAGATTCCGTGTTTTCTGATGATGATGTTACGATAAACAGGCAAACTACTAAAGCAGGTGCCATCGTTGACAGAGAGGAATATCTGAAGCTTACATACACTTCAGTATCGGACGAGATTTGGAGTTCCGTGGACTATGATGTTTGCAGATGACATTGTGATCTGTAGTGAGAGTAGGGAACAGGTGGAGGAGACCCTGGAGAGATGGAGATATGCTCTAGAGAGAAGAGGAATGAAGGTCAGCAGGACTAAGACAGAATATATGTGTGTGAATGAGAGGGAGGATAGAGGAATGGTGAGGATGCAAGGAGTAGAGGTGGCGAAGGTGGATGAGTTTAAATACTTGGGATCAATAGTTCAGAGTAGCAGTGAGTGTGGAAGAGAGGTGAAGAAGAGAGTACAGGCAGGATGGAGTGGGTGGAGAAGAGTGTCAGGGGTGATTTGTGACAGACGAGTACCAGTAAGAGTGAAAGGGAAGGTCTACAAGAGGGTAGTGAGACCAGCTATGTTATATTGGTTGGAGACAGTGGCATTGACAAAAAGGCAGGAGTTTGAGCTGGATGTGGCAGAGTTAAAGATGTTAAGATTTGCACTGGGTGTGACGAGGGTGGACAGGATTAGGAATAAGTATATTAGAGGGTCAGCCCAGGTTGGAAGGTTTGGAGACAAAGACAGAGAGGCAAGATTACTTTGGTTTGGACATGTGCTGAGGAGGGATGCTGAGTATATTGGGAAAAAGATGCTAAGGATGAAGCTACCAGGTAACAGGAAAAGAGGAAGGCCTAAGATAAGGTTTATGGATGTGGTGAGAGAGGACATGCAGGTGGTTGGTGTGACAGAACAAGATGCAGTGGACAGGAAGAAATGGAAACAGATGATCCATTGTGGCGACCCCTAACAGGAACAGCCAAAAGAGGAAGATGATGATTTGTGACCAAATATCCATGCTGATTAGATTGCAGGGTTATTCATAAAGAAGTCTGGATTGCAGACGGCAGCATTTTATGTGATTCAGACTTTTGTTTTGTGGTATTTTGACTCGATACATTTTATGTACAAAGAAACGCCAAATGGTTTATAAGTCTGAGGTTACAACAAAGGACCGTGACATGTTTTCTTGTTTTGTTTCCAGAACTGTTTTTTTTTAATTGATTTATTCACTTAACTAAGTAACTCAAGTAGGCATGAGTGTTAGAAGAGATTTAATAGTACTGACTGGCTGAGAGACTCTAGAAAACTAAAGGAATTTAACCAAGGATTGCAAGGTGATACTTGTGGCTAGCTAGCAGTCATATGTAAACCCTCTGTGCTATACTACACTGTAAGACTGCACGTTTTATATAAAGAGATATATGTATCCCTGTCCCTATGAAAAATCGATACATGATTGTATGAACCATTTCTCCTATGGCCCAGCAACAGTCGTCATGTGTTTTTGTGGAAGGGAAGCCCACCTACTTCCCCCAAAACCTATGTATACTGACTCCATGGTAATAGAAAGGAGAAATTCCTTATTAAGGTACACAGAAGTCTTGCACACATGCAGTGATCCCACTGTGCCTGACAGAAACAAATCTGTTGTCTAGGCTAACAGGTGACTGCAAATTATTGTGAACCTGATTAACTGAATAACTTGGCCTTGATCACCTTAGGAAAAACATTTTATACGTCTGGGTGTGTGTGTGTGTGTGTGTGTGTGTGTGTGTGTGTGTGTGTGTGTGTGTGTGTGTGTGTGTGTGTGTGTGTGTGTGTATACCTGCACACATGCATCTGTCTATACATATTTATACACACATATAACACTCACATGTAGGCATGTTTGCATGCATAGATACATGTCCTCCTTGTGGACATGTGTTCTTTAACTGAGTGCATTGGTTTCCTCCCACATTGCAAAGGGCAAAGGCATACCATTAGGTAAATTAGTGAGCCTGTGACTTACCTATTGATGTGCATTTGGTGTGTGTCTGTCTGTGTAGTTGTGGACATCATAGGTGTGCTGGTACATCTTGCAAGTCTGGGCATCCTGTTCAGCACTGGTTCCATCTTCAATAACCCTGAATAGGATAAATAGATATCACAGAGTGAATGAACAGTGTATGGAGGTCTGGTATGTGTTATGTGAAATATACTGTACTGTAGATTTAGGGAACACGTTTCATTTATCATTTGTCAAGATAGTCGTAACTTCATTATTTGGGCTTCGGATGACATAGCCATAGCTTGATGACGCCATTGAGCAAAACCAGTTTGCTGTAAAGTTTTATTCTGCCAGACTGCCATTTAATAAACAAGTATTGCACTTTGTGGAAGGTTTGGATTCATTTAGGGAGTGCTGGAGTTTGGGTGATGGATATCTTTGCTTGTTCTGAGCAACTATAGTCGGTTTGTGCACTGTGTTGTGTTTGTGTTATGTACGTATTTATATCTGTTTACTAATGTAATGCACTGACCAGTATTGACCAATTTCAGACTCAACCTGGATGAAATACAAAACATTTCACAAACAAAAAAATACAGAAGTGGAAACAGTAACAAATTCATTTATCACACAGAACACTTCCTTGTATTTGATTTGTCTGTTCTGTCTGCATTTTTTTGGTTAGAACAGTACTTCTTAGTTATTTAATGTTACCTCAGAAAGATAAGTAGTGGCAGTCCTCATGACTCAGGACTGGGACTCCTCCTGTTCAGATTCTCCTCCTTGGATTTCCAAATGTCTAACCAGATATATAGCAAACTAAATTTTCCACTGACTGTAAGTTGGGTGTTGTCATTCCCACAGCATCCAATGCCAGTGCACTACAGTAAGGGAAAAGACATACAAAATCAGTGCAGTGTTAAGAGTGAACGTCCATTAAATACAAACAATTACAACATTGTCACTTTTGCTAAGCAAATCTCAACAGATGCCTAACAGTATAAGCACCTCCCTGCTGCAGACTGATGTTTGTCAGAGATCTCACGCTGTGGTAGACAACTCCCTACAGGAAATACTTCTGTATAACCCACTTAATAACTAAAGGTATGTCCTCCAGGTCAAAAGAAGTTATCACTTCTCTTTACGCTGCCCTGATTAGACCAATTAAAGGCAGGAGCGGCCTTAGGTCAACTGGTACCCTAGGCAAAAGGGTTCCTCGGTGCCCCCCCCCAGCACCACCCGGTGCCCTCATCCTAGTCTACCTACACCAAATAAAGACTGGAAAAGTGGCCCTGCTAAGAGCGGCGCCCTAGGTGGCCGCCTAGTTGGCCTATGCCTAAGGCTGGCTATGATTAAAGGGTATATAATGCCACAGTCACAGTGCTAGAAAGACACCAGAGGTTCTTAACTAAAGTGATTATTGGACGAAAGATCCTCAGCTTCCAAGAAAGACAGGCAAGAAATTATTTTCCTATCCTCTATCTCTTATAGACTTCTATGAAATGACATTTGCCTAGCATTATGTTTTGCCAAGGATCCAAACCTCCTTGATATCTTACACTTCCAAAACACAAATGACTTCACAAGCACACACACTGTAGACTTGAATTTCCATCAGCAAATAAGTAAGTCATGATGGAGGGACAGATTTATGACTCAGTATGTCCTTCTTCTTTGGAATAATCCTCTGCTGAGTATAAAACACAGTGACACTCTCACTTCCTTTACGGCACATTCTGATGATTAGATTGGTGCCAGTAAATTCCTTCCAGGTTTGTTTAGCTCTCCTAGAGGGAAGATATGCTTATTGAGGACAGGAATACCTCTCATCCTCTTAGAGTAAGAAATCTGGACAAAGTCATGAAAAAAGTGGTACAAATAGGGGCAATTTTTAAATATTGCTCTTACAAACTTAGAAAGTTGATAGAATAACAGGTTAAGCATTAGTATAAGTATTCTGAAGGGTATGAAGTCTAAAACTCAGATGTCTGTCATTATTTTCTAACTTCACTCTTTAATGATTTGCCACTAATTTGCCAGAAAGTCACAATTTTATGAAAAATGGGCCAAAAATATAAAACAAAATTCTGGACATTCTGCGAAAATCTCTACAGTTGATAGGCATGAAACAGTTATTGTATTGTGTAGGAGTTCATAGTCCATGAACTGATTTTGCCTTGTAAACTCTGTGAACAAATTATCTTTATGAATTACTTCAGCTTGTATTACATGGGGTTTAGCTGGGTTATGGAAGTTGAACAGAAACACACTGTATCTGCTGTTCCCTTAGATGTTAAAAAAAATTCACACTTAAAACAAAATGAACTTACTCATACTGCCCTCCCGAAACAATACTGCCCACCTAAATCAACTCCCTAGAAATTAAATCCATTATGAATAAAAAATGCTTAAAAAATAAAACATATCATAAGTGACCAGTGAGAAAATGGCATTATTGACAAAACAGGCCCTATTCTAACTGCCTAAACTAAGATTAAACTAACTAAAAACTTAACTAAACTATATAAATAGCAAATCCAAACACAAAAGTGCAGATAAAATATTTACACTGTAAGCAATGTACATCTTTTGGGAGGATTACATCAGGCTGGCTGGGATGTTTTGAGTATATATATATGTCTGTGTTGTGGATTTGAGACGAGTGAATTTGGTTTAAAGAATTTTAGTAGCACCAATGACAGGTGATGGATGTCACAGGAGTACAAAAATACAGCAAAACAAATTAAGTGACACCACAGGAGGAAAAAATTAAAAAGTACTTCAGAGTTAGAGTAGAAAATGTTTCTATAAAACACTCCATTTATAGATGCAGTAGAAAACACCAAAAACGGGTTAACTGGAATATTTGTTGAACTGGAACATTGAAGTTTGTTGTACTGTAGGGATAAGAAATGTATTAGCTGCTTGTAGATCGTCAGCTCATCCTGAAACTCGTCCCCTAAATCTACAGTACAGGGTATTTCATTTATTTTAAACAAGACTCCTCTCCATCCCTACAACCCCCAATTTCTTGTAAAGAGTACATGCCTTCTGTAGGGAGCCTGCATGTCTCCTCTTTGCCCATATATGTTTTCTCCGTGTGCTTAGTTCTGTTTCCTTCCATATCCCAAAGACAAGCTGTAGGTTTATTGGTGATGTTCCAAATTGCTCATAGGATGTACTTGTAATAAATTTGTGAGTATTTGTGTTTGTGTCCTACAATGCACTACCACCCTGTCTAGAATAAGCACCAAGGTAACTGGGAACATGTTTTTGGGAATGTAATGACTTGGCAGAAATGTTGGAAGAGCAAATGGCTGTAACTATGGAAATGATTCTTTTTAGCCAGGACACAGGATTTGAATTGCCAAGACGTAGTAAGGCCTTAATAATTGTAATGCTATTGGCTGGTAAAAAAGCAATTTCTAGAAAATGGAAATCAAAGTCTAAACAAACAGTATATGAATTATTGAAGATGATAAAAGAGGTAGAAGAAATTGGAGAGGGTGCTTTAGAAAAGGGAAGGAGCAAATTATGTAGACATAAATGAAATTTGTAGACGCAACATATGCAGAATAATGTCCAGTAAGAGGAGTGAGGTTTAAGTGAAGGCAGGAACTGAGCGAATTATGTAATGTTGGGCTGAATAATTGTTAAAAAGAAAGAGAAAATATATTTGTATAATACATGAACATGTTAAAATGGTTTGTTTTCTTTTCTATTAATGTATATGTGAGTATGTTGTAAGTGATAATTTAATAAAGATGTTTAAAAAGAAAGCCTTGTGCCCATGTGGCTGTTAGGGTAGATGCTGCCATCCCTTCATTCCTGTAAAAGATAAAAGTGGTCATCTGAAAATGGATGGATGGGTGGGGAAGGTAGATCAAATGCAGACATTAGACAGCTAGATTAGTAATGCTAAGAATTAATTAGATTAGTTGACTTGTTATGTAGTTTTGCCTAACCTGTTCATATCCAAAAATGGCAAATTGCAAAAAAAAAAAAAAAAAATATATATATATATCACTAAATTGAAACTGGTTCTCTTTAATAGTCACTATGGTGATTTGAACAAATAGTTTTCAACACCAAGGATAGTAAACCCTTGGTTGTGTTAGAGAATATAATTTATTTTCTTGTGCATCTTTAGCAATGTTCAGTACTTCAATTATGTTTCATTTAGATTTTGAATTCAATTTTCTAGTAATTGCTTTTTTGGCAGCTGATAACTTCAAATTTAACAAAGCCTTACTATGTGTAGGCAATTCAGATATTGTGCCCCGTTTAAAAAAGATTTTAGTTACAACCATTTTATTCCACCAATATTTCTGACATAGTATTCTCTAGGGAAGTTTTAAAATCTACCAAGTCATTAACTCCCAAACAACATGTTCCCAGTTACCTCTGTCTTTCCCATCATGCCTCTCGCATTTGCTGTCCATCTGAAGAAAAATTCTTTGAAGTTAACCTTCAGGGGATATTAGGCCTTCATTCCATTATTTTCTCCAACCAAAGTAACTGAAAGGTATTTTACTTTTGGTCCCTTGTTACACCACCCCCTCATCATGTCAGCCTTTTGCTGTCCTCTCCTTACTTCCTGACCCACCTTATCATCTTTGGTCACCTCTCCTATTATCCTCCCCCTAATTGTAGTACTGTGACTTGTCCATCTTTGTCGGTCCTTTCCCCTTGAACACCTTGTACCTGCTACCACCATATCCTGTCGTCCATATCTTATATTTCTGTTACCCCAGCTACATCACTTTTACTCTGCATTATTAAGACCTGCCTTCCTTTTAAGTCCAAAGTGGGATACAGGCGATGTGGTCAAAAATATGATGTCACCACTGTATGTCGTCAAGAGTTTAAATGTAGTAAATTGCATAATCCCCAAGCACTAATTACAAATGGTCACTAATAGAGAAAATACAAATAAATACATATGCAGATTAAATGTGGTGCTGTACAATGTGAACTGCTTTGTAGGACCAGCTAACCTAAACTGCATGGTAGTAAAGCAAACTGTAGGATCAGATAGTCCAAAGTATGCCATTGTAAAGGTAGCAAGCTATGCAATGTTCAGCACAAATGTTTCATAAATCAAGGAGAAATGAGCTATTTGAAATAAATTGTACTCCGGTTTCTACTAACAGAATGATTCCCACATCTGCACCGTGAGCTTACCAGTACCCAGAAAATGTAGCAAACAGGCCTAACAGTAGTGGACAGCGAAATATTTTTTGATAGTCAGGCGAATGACAGATGTCAAACCAAATTCCATTTCCATTCCCAAAACATTTATTTATTGCATTTGTTTACCGGGAAAGTCCTGAAATGTCCTAAAAGAGCCCAATTTCAGTGGAGGCCCGGTGAGAAAAGCTCCAACAAGAACATAGATACAGAAAAAATATAAACATTAATTAGTGCAGAAGTAGAAACAGTGTTACACATAGTGGTTACAGTAATATATTCAGAATATATACATAAAAGCAGAATTCAGTTAATTCAATCAGAGAGGTATAAACAGAGACATATTAATCAGTATTATTGTACCAGTATTAACAAGTGAAGATAAAAATAAAAAATAAATATGGAGAAAATATCATCAGTCACTAGTAGCAAAAGGCATAGGAGTTTAGTAATCATATAAGGAGAGTGAAGAGGTTAGGTTATAGAGTAGGAACATTTATTTATTATTATATTATTTATTTATTTTAAAAATAAAATAAAAAAATAAAAAATATAAGGAGAGTGAAGAGGTTAGGTTATAGAGCAGGAACATAGCCAGGAAGACTTCAGATGATTTTTCAGTATTTGTTTGAGAAGTATTTGACTTCACTGTTTCACTGTCAGACAGTTCCACATCAGTACAGTAAGCAAAATGGGTTATCCCAACTTTCAAATTAAAACCTTAAATGAATCCAAATCTGCTGGCAGGAAAGTTTGGCCATCTCATTAATAAATCAACCCAGGGAAGCAGCCTTGCAAGTCGCAGCAAAGTAGAATGGACAGTCACAAAAGCAGGCAACAGATCGAAAAAAGGTTTCAAAGTAGCAAACATGTTATTTTATTTTATTTTATTTTTATTTTAGTGTGTTTGCCAGGGTAATACTGATCACAGAATGGCCAATTTCAGGCCCATTCTGGCAGTGCTGAAGCTTGAAAAAGTTGCTGTTTGTTCTGACCTTTAGGCCGTGAAGTATCTGTATAACTCTGTATCCCTTTAAGTTGCCTATTTATATTAATGGTTTAAAGATAAGGACGTATGAAGCAAGTCTTACAAGTCTAGAAAGTTGTAGGCAGAAATAATGTCAACTTACTAGAATAGCAGAGTTCTGTTTGCTTTGAGCCAGCACTGCCATCTTGAGCAAAGATTTATTATAATTTTGGTGACTGGCAGTTTGTCATCATTCATTCTCTGATTACATACCTAATCCATTTCATGGTCATGCAGGAAATGAATCCTGTTTTGGCACTCCGAGGGTTTAAAGCAAAGAATCTTATTCTGGATGGTGTACATGCCCATCACAAGGGGTGCACAGAAAGTCATTCGCTCGCACAGTGGGTAACTCGTAGGACTCTGAGCTCACTACAAGCCCATCACAAGGGGTGCACAGAAAGTAATTCGCTCACACATTGATGTGCAGGCAGTGGGTAACTTGGAAGATTGTGACCTCACTACAATCCCATCACAAGGATTGCACACAAAGTCATTCGCTCGCACAGTGGGTAACTCGTAGGACTCTGAGCGCACTACAAGCCCATCAAAAGGAGTGCACAGAAAGTCATTCGCTCGCACATTGATGTGCAGGCAGTGGGTAACTTGGAAGATTGTGACCTCACTACAAGCCCATCACAAGGACTGCACACAAAGTCATTCGCTCACACAGTGGATAACTTGGACGATTGTGAACTCACTACAAGCCCATCACAAGGGGTGCACAGAAGGTCATTCACTCACACATTGATGTGCAGACAGTGGGTAACTTGGAAGACTGTGAGCTCATTACAAACCCATTGCAAGAGGTGCACAGAAAGTCATTTGCTTACACACTGACGTGCACATATTGGCTAAGCTCACTTCTGGCACGTCTTTGGGATGTGGGAAAAAACATGATCACGCAGCAGAAACCCACATGGAGGACATGCTTACTGCACAAAGAAAGCTTGCAAACCAAGACTCACACCAGGGAAACAGGCACTCTGTTGCAGCAGTACAAGTGCATAGATACCAGACCCCTACACACACACACACACACACACACACACACACACACACACACACACACACACACACACACACACACACACACCTTGTAGACCCTTCCTGGCCATCACTTAGCTTTTACCTTCTGTCTACATTTGAAAAAAAGTGAAAGGGAGTCTCGTTTCCAAGTGTCAGTTACTACAGTCTAAAACATTGAAAGCAGTGCATTATTTCACTGTACCAGGTTTCATGTCAAAGCAAAACGAAAGTATTTTCTTTACAACTCTGTTCACCCTGTTCTTTCTCACTCTTTTTCTATCCAACTACACTGTATTCTAACATTACCGACTTTTTCCATATAACCCTTTATTCTTCCCATTTTGTTTTTCTTACTATTTTATTCCTTGATTTAAAATATATTGTATTGTATTATATTTTATGTTTCCTAACTTAAAATGTATATAATTTCTTCATATTTATCATGAATAATGCAGTATGTTTCTTTCTGACATTGCGTATCACAATGTTTTCCCCTACTTTTGATGACTATCCCGTAAAACAAAGATATATATATACATATATATATATATATATATATATATATATATATATATATATATATATATATATATATATATATGGTTTACCATTAAAATTTTGCCGGCTATGAAGTATTCGAACAACAGATGTTCGAATACTTCATATTTCGGCAGGTTACCTGAGCGAACGGTATAATTGCGAATGGACTGTGCATTCGCAATTATAACGTTCGCTCATGTAAAGGGATTGCAGTACAGTGCGGTTAGGGAAATACATCCCTTTCCTCACTGTAGTGCGATCTTGGAGTTGGAATATTAAGTTAGGGGGGGTGTGGGGGGGCAAGGGGGGCTTGCCCCCCTGCATAAATGTGATTGTAGGCTAGCTAGTTAGGGAATTAAGGGAAGGGTGGGATTGCTGTTAAGTGTCGAAAATGTCATGAGCGTCATTTTCGACATTAACAGCTGTTTTCCAACATTAGGAACGTTTGGAATTGTGTACTTTCGGCGAAACACTTCGCTAATAAATACACTTTTTTTATTTTTGAAATTATGATAGTAAACCTATATATATATATATATATATATATATATATATATATATATATATATACACTAAATTTCAAATGACTGACAACTCATTTGACTGACTCCCATTTCACCGACAGCTTACAATGCTGAATGTCAACATACTAAATCTTAAACCATAGACAAGCACACTTAGAACACCAATAACTAACTCTTTCCAGAACTTAAAAACTACTTACATACCCTCTTAACAGAAACTGGACAATGTGCAACCAAACTAGGCTGTGCCCCCTCACCCTCCCCATTATATATACTAACTCCAGGATTGTACTACAGTGGGGAAAAGGGCATATACCTTTAACTTGCCTTGCAGTACTCTACACGCTGCCACTACTGCTGGGCACTGTAAGTTACAGTAATTCTTTTTATCACAAGCAAGTCACAGGTGAAGGAAAACCCACAACAAGTCTATGTCTTAAACGTTTTATATATATATATATATATATATATATATATATATATATATATATATATATATATATATATAAAAGTAAACACAAATTACCGCTAGGCACTCCCAAAGTATCCCGTAGCAAAAAAAATATAGGTACAAGCTTGATAAAACAACTATCAGGATACACCACGAGAATCCTTCTTGTAGAAAACTTCTTTATTCCAAAACACAGTAACAGATGATGATGGAAGATGAGCGCTTTCGCGTGCTTCACGCACACTTCTTCAGATCTACTGGAATACATTTTATTCTTCTCTTATATAGTAAAAAAACCTCTAATTAAACGCAGAACAGACCAATAAAAACAGACCAATAAAAACTCGTCATCATTAATTGATAAGTCAAATGCATCAACTGCTCTTTACCATTGAAACACAGCGACCTGCCTAGCATCTCCAAATATAAATATAAATATACAACTGTTCAATGTATTGCTCATCATGTGACAGTACTTTCATTCAAATATCACGAAGCATAAACATCACTAACTCAGTAGTGTAAAAAATATAAAAATATATACATCAATCAATATAAAATACAAGAGATGTAAAATAGGAATTACGGACAAACTCAAAGGCTGCCACGTAACATACCTATCATACTCTCTCTGTTACAAATTGGATATGAAACACAGACCATGTTATAAACCATCCCATAAGGACAGTGTATTGAGTACGAAACATGGTCCATGTTGTAAACCATCCCATAAGGACGCATGGTCTGTGTTTCATATCCAATTTGTAACAGAGAGAGTATGATAGGTATGTTACGTGGCAGCCTTTGAGTTTGTCCGTAATTCCTATTTTACATCTCTTGTATTTTATATTGATTGATGTATATATTTTTATATTTTTTACACTACTGAGTTAGTGATGTTTATGCTTCGTGATATTTGAATGAAAGTACTGTCACATGATGAGCAATACATTGAACAGTTGTATATTTATATTTATATTTGGAGATGCTAGGCAGGTCGCTGTGTTTCAATGGTAAAGAGCAGTTGATGCATTTGACTTATCAATTAATGATGACGAGTTTTTATTGGTCTGCCTATATTGTTCTGTTTTTAATTGGTCTGTTTTTATTGGTCTGTTCTGCGTTTAATTAGAGGTTTTTTACTATATAAGAGAAGAATAAAATGTATTCCAGTAGATCTGAAGAAGCGTGCGTGAAGCACGCAAAAGCGCTCATCTTCCATCATTATCTGTTACTGTGTTTTGGAATAAAGAAGTTTTCTACAAGAAGGATTCTCGTGGTGTATCCTGATAGTTGTTTTATCAAAACATATATATATATATATATATATATATATATATATATATATATATATATATATATATATATATATATACATATATATATATATATACATATATATATATAAACTAATTAATTAATTAATTTATTTATTTACTTTTTTATTTATATAAGTAAATTAAATCACAAACATGTTGAATTTAGTTTCGGATGCCTGTAGTGGGCCCCTGTACTCTTGTAGATGTGATGTTATTCCGTTTTCCTAACAGTTTTAGTCCTGGATCTAAGGCTTTGAGAGGCCTGTGGGGGAGGGTTGCAATCAAATTTTCAGAAATTTTTGAAGCTTAATTCCTAGAAATGTTATACATTCTCCACCAGTGTGATGTAATGTGTTCTGAATTGCTGATGAAACAAGTAAACTTCCCCCTTTTGGACATTTTGTAGGCTAAGGACGAGGAGGAGGATGTCAGACTTGTAAGACAACCTGGAACATTTTTGCTCTCGGGTGGTGTCCTACATTGCTGTATCATTTTATATCTCTTACCAAGGTTCTGTGCATCCTCAGGAAGGATATTTGTGGATCATCATCTTCCTCCTTCTCAGTCACTTTTTTGTATTTATTTTCTGTTTAGTCAACATATTTTCAGAAGATTTCCCAATAAAGTTCCCCCTGAATAATACCACATTGTATTTGAGAGCAGGTTGTTTGATCAGTCATACTTTTACCAAAGGAATTTTGGAAGTGTCAGCTAAATCAAATTACAGTTGCAATAAATAGTGTATTTTTCTCTTGTTTTGGTTGTGGGGTGTCATTCTGTTTAAACAGTAGTACAGTTTAGCTGTTTTCGCTGTTGTAATTATTTTGCAGTTTGTGGAAGTGGGTTTTAGTTTTTATTGGTTCCATGATCATTTCTTCTAGAACACGGAGTAAATGAAATTTTGTCCAAAGTACATTTCCCTTTTCCTGCAGTTGTGCAACTATGAGTTTAGCATATTTAAGTAACTTTTGGGGATAAGATCCCCTTTGTGGGGTGGAGTACAGAGACTTTCCCCTTGCAAAAAACAGGTGTGTGTCAGTGGCAGTTAGGTGACTGTTTTAGCAAAGTATTTTGTTGAAAGTACTTTTGCAAATAGTGAAAAATCCCCTTTTGTCCAGTGTTATACTACCTCAGACTAGGTATTTATAAGTTTCGGTGTGTGGGGCATGCAAGGGGGGGGCCTTAAAAAAAGATTTACTTCAAGTTTCACCAACAGTGCTTTCAGCAAAACATTTTCAGTGTTTTTTTTTTTTTTTTTTTTTTTTGGGGGGGGGGGGGCAGTGTCGCTGTATCAACTTGAATCCAAAAAAAAAAGAAAACAGTGTTTCATTTATTTATTTATAAAACCATGTTTTTATCAAATAATGTAGTTTTAATGTTTTTATTTAGCATGTTAAACGTTTCTACTTTAGGGTTTCAGTACACTGACACAATTCTTTAGCTTGTTATGCTTTTTATTCTTCGGGAAATGCGGAGTTCTGAAATGTGCATGTCATGTGATTTTAACTACAGTCCATATCTGCAAACTTTGCTGATGTATCTGATCTGTAGAGTGTATGCTTTTCGTGGAAGCCTGGCTTACCTGCTTTGAACAATGACATTACAAACGCCTCTGTAGTGTTATCAGTCAGCTGGTGATTGTGACGTACCCGGCCATTTTGTGTAGCAAATAGTTGATGTAAAACATCTTACCAGATCTGTCTGCTACCCTGGCTCCTTTGCCAGGAGAGAAAGTAGCAGGCACCTCTGTTTTCTTTTGGAAGAAAGGTAGGTTGTAGCAAGTCAGCTTTCAATTTTCTGTGGAACTCTCTCATGTTGTAAGGTGGTGGATTTTAATCTGTCAGGTTTCACATCTAGGGATAATGTAATTGGGGTTACAGTTAACAGGGAAGTAAATTTGTCAGTGTCTACAAGAACCACAGGAATTTCTTTGATTGCTTCTAAGTGGTTATAAAGACACAGTTACTTGTAACACAGAGCATGACTAAGAATAACAGGAGTTACAAATGTATGACTGTTGTGAGTAACCATCAAATTATAATTTTGTGAAATCACTCCCCTTTAAATTTTTAAATTATTGGCCATACCACTGTATTCCATAGAACCAGAATACGAAGTGTCCACTCCCTTCCAATCTATCTTGACCTTTTAAATTAGTGGCTCTCCACTTAGATATCTAAAGGTGAAGTTACCCCCTCTTTCATATCTAACTGCTTAAGGCAAACTGCAGTACTTAGGATATTAACCCATTTTTTCCCATCTTACTTTTAAAATCTGCAACATCTATTGCAAGACCACCAATAACAGGAGAGCCCACATTCTGCCTCTCAGTAGCCATCTTCGGATTAGTGCTTCTGTTTTCTGTTGGTGAGAGAAGGAGTACAGGGGCATTATTTCCTGGAGACTGCTGATCACCAGAAGGCCTAATAACTGCTTCATAGGTGACAGCTTGCAATGTGTGCTTATATTCTACTCTTGGGGAGAGAAGGAGCAGAGTGCATTGATTCTTGACTGGTTGTGGTTGGGCAGTGAGTGTCTGCTTAATGTTCCTGATTGGTCTGGTTACTATTCAAGGCATCTACCAGGAAAAGACTACAACAAGCCTACAAACCCTTGCATCATCTGGGACAAGACTGTGGATCACCAAACAGGCTGTGGTCTGCATCTCATCTTGGGATTGGTGCTACTGTTGTGCCTCTGGTGAGAGAAGAAGCAAAGGAGCACTGTATCCCAGCAGGGAGAAGCTGTGGTTAGAGCAGCACTAGTAGTAGCCAGGCAGTAGCCATTCACATGACTCCTCTCTTTTCAGCATTGTTTACAAGCTAATTTTTTGTTTTCAGTAAGTACTACTTGATTTTATTTCTAACTTCGGAGTATCTCGTAAATAAGTCAACACGGTCAACTTATTAGTTTCTCCTTAAGTGTTTGGCAGTGCCCTAAATAGACACAGACAGCTTGAGTGACATTTTTCTTGTAAAAGCACAATTGAAATTTCATCAATACCTAGTTGCACACAGGGCAACTAGTTTAAAGAGACAAGCACTGTCCCTAGAATTGCAAACCGGATACTCCTGACATTTCTTTATATTCTCACTCCAACTGTCTAATTGATAAAAAGTCTGTTGCCATGGATATGAACCTTCTGACTATCAACTACCAGCTTGGTGGATATGGGCATCCTGAGGAAATGTAGAAATTCGCTCATGTTTACTGGCAACCAGTTGATTCTGAAACAAACCTATATTGATATGGTATGTGAGAGATGCATTACACAGTGTCACTGGATGCAAAGCTCTCACATAAAAGTACTCCTAATATCAGTAAGACTGTCAGTAGTACACACTCTGCACCCATCACACACAATTCAAAGCAGACATACAGACCCACATATGTTGAGACACTTAAATGTAACCTTCCTAAACTGCAAAGACCTCCTAGATGAAATGCACATAACAAATACCCTCAGTCGCCCCAAATGCACTCTTTCAAAACAACACCCACATCAACACATGCAGCCACATCTCATGGAGCTTCTACTTCTAAGCCCATAAGGCAAGCCACCAAACAATCCAGCATTCTGGTTATTGGAGACTCCATTGTGAGACACACTGATGTCCCTCTCATCAGGCTGAGTAATGGTCAGTTGCTTATCAGTGCCTAGGATCCACCACATTACACACACACTCAGGTCATTGGACCACAAATACCAGTATGACTCAGTTATAGCGCATGTGGGTGGAAATGACCTGAGACGTACCTCCGTAGATTATATGAAGAGAGACATCATGGAACTCTCAGAATATGTGCCTTAGGCTGGTATGAGCCTAGCATTGAGCAGCACTTTACCTTCTCCAAAAGGACAAAGTAACAATACGAACAAAAAATGACTGGCTTTAATAATTGACTTAGCTTCTGGTGTCATTCTAAGAGGGTGGAATATTTGTAAGTGTGGAACATGGTCAACAGACCATGCTGCTTTGCCAGGGATGGTCTGTACCTCTCCCTTGTAGGCTTTTGAATATTAGCTAAAACATTGTCTTCTCCCATAAAGCCTTTTTAGGCAATGCCAAACTGAAAGTACTTCCGACATAGCAAATCAAAACTATTTTTTTTTATTTTTATTTTACATTTGTTGACCGGGATAGTCCGACTGGATGCATGTCCATTTTCAGCGGAGGCCCGGGGAGAAAAGCTCCAAGGGTAAGCAGATACATCATTACATAATACCAGCATTACATATTACAAACAGACTATTTACAGAGATTACATAAGTAAGCAAGTTAAACAAGTTCCACAGGTTAAAGTTGGTCCTGAGCACAAGTCAGGATTAAATTAAATTACACAGTAAACTGGTTAACAGATTTTTACACATTCTAGAGAGAGTTAGCCATGCTTGATATATTGACATAACAAGTTAAGTGACAAATGTTGTTTGAGTCTAGTTTTAAATTGACCTAAGGTGGAAAGTAAGGTAATATCAGCTGGAAGAGAGTTCCAGGATCTACTTACAGAGTTTGCAAAGAGAGAATCACCGGCTGTGTTATTAATTTTGCTAGTCTGAATTAGTAGTTTGTTAGAGGATCGAGGTCTAGGATTGTTATAGGGGGTGATAATATTTTTAAGTGCAGGAGTATTGTCCGGATTATAGAGGATTTTATAGGCCATAATCAGTTGGTTATACTGGATTAGACTAGGTAGTTCAATCCAACCAAGCTGATTTAGATTGATGCAATGATGTGTCCTAAAAGGCAGCCCAGTGGCAAACCTGGCAATGTGGTTGTAGCAAATTGAGAGTTTGTTAAGGACAGTCTTGTTCAAATTCGAGAGTATAGGGGATGCATACAGAAGGGTTGAAAGAAGGTGAGAGCGAGCTATGGCAATTTTAGCTGGAGGGGTTAGGAAGGCTTTTATTCTGTAAAGTGACCCTAGTTTTTTATTGATGGTTTTGATAGTTTGGTTAACATGTAGGTCAAATTTGAGATTATTGTCTATGATGACACCTAATAGTTTTGTAGATGGGTCAGGGGAGATTATTGTGCCATCATTTGATTTAATGGTAAAGGTGAAAGCGGTAGACCTACGTGTTGGTGAAAATAACAGCATTTTAGTTTTTTTGGGATTTAGGATCAGACGATGTTCAGAAAGCCAGATTTCTATTGTATTGAAGCTGGTCTGGGTAGCTGACCATAACTCTACTGGAGATGTGGCTGAGCAAATCAGAGTAGAGTCATCAGCATATTGGATACAGCTGACTTTTGGGATGACAGTATAAAGGTCGTTAATGAAGATGGAGAACAGCAAGGGCCCTAGTATAGAGCCTTGTGGTACTCCGAGGGTGTTAGGTAGAAGGTTAGAGAGTTTGTTCTGCCAGAGGACAGCCTGCTGTCGACCATTCAGGTAGGATTGAAACCATTGGAGGGCTCCAATATCTAGACAGAATGTTTGCAGGGTGTGGATTAAAAGTTGGTGATCAACCATATCGAATGCCTTGGAAAGATCCAAAAAGAGGGCTGAGGATATATAATTATTGTTGCGATTATGGTTTATGGTGTTAGTAAAGGCTAGGAGGGCTGAAGTAGTGCTGTGATGAGGACGGAAGCCATGCTGAATGTCTGCCATAAGGCGATTTTGGATTAGGTGGTGCATGAATTGTCTATGAATACATTTTTCCATAATCTTTGCAAGTGGAGAGAGTATAGCTATTGGCCTATAATTGGAGAATTCAGTAGAGCTGCCTCCTTTGTGAAGTGGGATTACATAGGATATTTTCCAGATGGTGGGAATTTTAGCTTCTACTATGGTTCGATTGATTAGTATTGAGACGGGTAAGCAATAGCATCAGCTGATTTTTGTAGGTACTCGGCAGGAGTTGATCAGCAGAAAGTGTAGTGGGTTTTAATTTTTGATCAAGGCACGGATAAGTGAAGTGGCGACTGGTTGGAAGCTGAACGCAAGTAGGTTTCTAGGGGTGCTACTTTCAGGACCAGGGAGCTAGGAGGTAGTTGGCTAGCTAGGGCTTGAATTGTCTCAGTAAAGAATTGGTTAAAACTATCAGAAACATCTTCAGGGTTTCATCAATAGTAGCAGCAGGGATTGGGGTTGAAGTTTGTCCAGGATGTAGTAGATTATTTAAACCTGCCCAAAACTTCTGAGGGTTATTTTGATTTACTGTCTGTAAATTACAGTAGTATTGTTTTTTGTCTTGTAAAATTGATTTTTGGTTTCGTTCCTGGATTGCCTGTATTTAATGTGATCTTGAGGGTCTTTAGAAGAACGCCATAAAGCCCATGCTTTGTTTCTAAGGGTAATTTTGAGTTTAGACTCTATAGAAAGCCATGGTGCAGTTTTTGCCTTGGTTCTCTTTGAACGAACAGGTGCATGCAAATCAAGGATCTCAAGGAATTTGTTGTTAAAGTATGCTACTGCTTCCTCTAAGGGGAGGTGTTTTAGAATAGACCAATTACATGAGTTTAGTTCTTGTTGGAATTTGGCAGGGTCAAAGTTTTTATTGTTTCTAACCTTTCTGAGTAAGAGTTGTTGGGAATTAATGGTTTTGTGCTTATTTACATATGTGAGAAGGTGATCGCTTAGGCCATTAAGGAGGGTACCAGAGGTGTACAGATGGGGGTGACTGTTTATGAGTACCCAGTCAAGTATACTTTCTTTTTGATTGGGTTTACCTATCCTGGTAGGGGTGGATATGATTTGTCTAAATGCATGCAGGTTAATATGGCTGGTTGGGGATTCTAAGGAACAGGTGCCCCAGTCTATGTTAAAGTCTCCAAGTAGTAGGGTTTCTTGGGGGTAGTGACATGATAACCAGTGCAGGATATCTTCAAATGTAGATATATTGTTACCTGGGGGAATGTACATACAGATGATATTAATGCATTTATTTTTATTAAGTTGCAATTTGGTGGCAAGAATCTCAGAGTTATTAATCTGAGGAGGTTGTATTACATCTATGGTGACATTCAACTCAGATTTATAGAGTACAGCTACCCCACCCCCCTTCCTCGAAGCACGATCCAGCCTGTGTATGTTGTACCCAGGTGGTAACACTTCATTGTCTTTAGTGTTAGGTTTCAACCAGGTTTCAGATAAACAGAGAATCTCAGGGGAGTGGACATCCAGAAGAACTAAGAAAATCTAACAGTATTACTGCTCATTGCTAGAAATCTAAACAAAAACTCCACACCCTAGAGAATGCTGACATCTGTGTGGTCACTGAGACATAGTTTAAAGCTCTGGAGAGCACACTGACAGTGCAAGGTTATAATGCCTTCCACACATTTAGACCAGCTACTACATAGACAGGGACTAAAGGTGGAGCTGTCTCAGTTTACATCAAAAATAAATGTACCTCAAGGCTATTCAAACAGGACAATGCTGTTAAGCTACATGTTCAAATCACCATAGGCAAAATCCAATACCACTTCCTTGCAAGCTGTAGGCCCCCCTCTATAACTGAGGAAACCCATTCCATGTATTTATACTTATTAGAAACACTCACCATCCAACCCAAGACCATGTTCATGGGTTACTTTAATTACCACACTATTAACTGTGAATCCTATACAAAACCAAACATATGGGCACAGTGATTCCTGGATTTTGTAAACACAAACTCCCTGTAGCAGATTGTAAGTACAACAACCCGGGGTGCAGCCATACTGGATCTGGTCCTCACTAACATGGCAGAGTACTGCACACCCCTAGTGTAATGTCTTCCCTGGTAAGGTCAGACCACAAAATGGTCTCCTTTGAAGTAAAAATAAAACTTGGACCCCCAGCTAACCCTGGAATATTCAAGAACTACTCTAAGGCTAGCGTCCTGCTATTAAGTGATAACCTGGCAAAATTTCAAGCCCCCATAAACCCCAAGAACACTGCTGCCTATGCTGAACTGTTCACAGGAAACCTCTACAAGCATGTTAATAGCTGCATAGAGGCAGGTGTCCCACGAGGAAGAAGTACAGAGCTCACTCAAAAAACAATCCACCCTAGTGGAATCACAAAATCAATAGACTGTGTAACAGATGGAAGAAAATCATGGCACAAACAACTCCGAGGACAAATGCAGTCTACCCAAGCCAAACTTTAGTTAAATTTGTCCTTCAAGGCCAAGGACAGCCACAAGGCATTCTTTGTCTATGTTCACAACCTCAAAGGTAATGCACAATTTTGTGCAGAGCTCATTGTAAATGGAGCTACCTATACTGAGCCAGAAGATATAGCAAACCTACTGGCCAACAAATTCATCTCCAGCTTTACCCCTCTCTGCCCCTTAACCTTTCCTCAAGAAATACTATCAAATATAACCCCCCCACACACACACTATCATTAAGGAACAGGTATGTAATGCTGTCACTAAGACCAAGAACACTGCATCAATGAGCCCAGACAATATCCCAGGATGCCCTCTAAATAGCATGAAACATGAGCTGTCAGGCCGTCCAGAATTAATATTTAACTGTAGCCTCCAAACAAGCTCTGTGCCTCATGAGTGGAGAACCGCAGTAGTCATCCCTCTGCACAAAGGTGGGCCATTTATAGACCCTGGAAACTATAGATCCATAAGTCTTACTAGTCGTGTACGCAAAGCCATGGAAAGAATTATCATTGAAATGATCAATAGTGATATAGTAAACCTCCAGACACTGGATTCAACCCAGTTTGGTTTCATCAAGGGCAAGTCATGCCTACTCAACCTGGTGGACTTCTTTGAGAAGGTCACCAAAGCAGTGGATGAGGGCAAAATGGTTCACACCTTGACCTGGCTAAGTCACATGTCTATAGTAGTGAGGAAATTATTCCATATTGTGCAACTTATATGAACAAAGGTATGTCATCTAGGTCCAAGGAAGTTAGTGTTCCAATATAGTCAGCATTCATCAGATCTATCATTGAGTGCAATGCCTCCTTTGGTATGTACCTAACCAGGCATAATCCAACAAGTGGAACATCCCCAGAGGTTCCTCACTTACTTAAAGAATACAGGGCATAAGTAAAATGTCCTATGCAGACTGCCTCAAGGCCCTATCCCTGTATTCTGTCTCCTACAGGCTGTTGAGGGGAGATCTGTGCCTGGCATACAGGGCATTGTCAGACCCCATTCTGATGGACTTCCTGCAGTTCCACACAACAAACAGTACTAGAATTATCCATTCTAAAGACTTAAACCTTGCCTGTGATATAAATAGGCCCTGCAGGAGAGAGAGGTGTGTATCCCAGAGACTACGCCGTCTATGGAACAGGCTCCCCATCCATGTATAGCAGAGTTCCTCCTTAACTCAATTCAATTGCAACTTGGACAATTGGATGGGGAAGAGGAAATTCATCCCTGGTTTGGCACTTGTGTCTCTAATGTACACAAGCAACCTGTAAATGGTTCATCTCCCATGCCCCTGCTTGTAAATGGTTCACCTCCCATGCCCCTGCTTGTAAATGTTTCACCTCCCAAGACCTTTTTTACACTTATCCAGGGTATCAGAACTTGTCATAGATTTGGGATATGGGGCTAGGCTAAAAAAGGCCATTGTGATTGTTTGGATAATAAACACCTGTGAACCTATGAATCTTCTACTTAATATCCATCTGTTACTGAGTGTGAACAGGACAGCAATTTACGAGGTTTGGTAATGACTGATAACTTCATAAATTAGTACAGGCAGCCATTATTACATGGCAGAAGTGTTCCCATGTACATGGCACAAAGTCAGTGCCAGGCTGCCTGTTTCTGTGTTATTGAGGGGGTGTGTTTTTTGCACTACCTCCCATTAGGAGGTCAAGGGTCATTGCAGTGAGAGAAGAAAGCGGTCACCTGTCCTTACTGGACAACATGAATATTTCCCATAGGAATGCCACTGGTAGGCCATGAGAAAAAAAAGCCAAACCCTGCAGTGTAACTAACTCAGAAGTTTTCTGTCCAGCATTTGCTTCTAGAAGGAACAAATAAAATAATCGAAAATGAAAAGCACAAAAATTAATCATTCTTTAATATGGTTATAATCTCCAATTGTTTGCATTCACCTAGGCTTGTAATTCTGTCCATGTCAGATGAATATGATGCAGCAGGTAAAATGGAGAGGTTTGCATAATAAGTTGTACTCTCAGGCATCTGGGCCACACCTGTAGTGCATGTGGTAGTTGCCCGTATTTGATGGCTGTGTGTTTTTAGTGGAGTTTTCTGCAGGTTTCCATCTGCTGAAATTGGGCTTCTCTGTTATGTGTTAGCATGTTGGGTTTGCAAACCAGCCTTAACTGTTAGGGTTTGCCTGAGGAGAGACAGGAAATTAGGTAGAGAACTGCTGTCCCCCTTGTGAGACGGGCAAGGAGTATAGAGAGTCCTGGTATTGTTAAACCCTCCCACTTATCAGACACCATGGGTTCACGGCCCATTTTCCATGGTAATGGGTTAAAATAATATTTCTAGTAGGCCTTTGAAAAAGACTCATCAGAGCAGAAGAGAAATGGTACTGCAATCAGAAATTGAGCTTGCTGCCTGGAATGTTACTGAAATGACACAATGCTGAGGAGGGCTAGTAGGTAAGGATGATGCATTTAGACAATGGAAGGCCTTATGTACTGGATAAGAAAGTTGGTTTGTTAGTGCAGAAGGACAGTTCCCAGATTTCTCTCTGCAGTGTTAGTAACTGATCTAGGCAGGTGGCTGGAAAGTAGGATTGAACAAACCTGTCCAGCTCTTCTTCCCTTGGGAAATGGGAAGACCTTATTGCTACAACAATACCCTTACCAAAGTGCAATACCAGTCTTGGTTGGCATACAAAAGGCTATCCAACCATGTGTGTGCCACATTGATGCCCTTGCATGTTGTACCTATAAGAGTAGAGAAGGGGGTGGAATAGGAAAACCGAAAAAAAACCCCTCCTCCTCCATTGCCAGGATAATGCTGCACTGAATCACTTTTATTTTGTTTCCATTGTAATATGTAGTTTGAGGACTGGCATTGGGAAATGGCTGGTAGCTGGCAGTGGGTGGGTGAGTTGTGCCAAAAAAGCAGGTCGCTGTGAACCTCCCATTTTGGTTCATAACAACCATGACTTTGAACATAATTCTGGCTTATGATAGAACATAATTAGTTCTGTGGTGTTGCATTAGGACAAATCTGCTGCTGTTTGATTGTAGGACCCCCTGTTCTGTGATTGATGTCAGTAAATGGTTTGTACACCTTGTTTGAGACTTTGTTTTTCAATCTTTTGTTTATTATATTTTAGAACAGCATGTATCGTGGGTCATTGATGCCTCTTTACAACATAGGGAATGTGAAAAGGTGGTAACAAGCAGCTACAAACTGTGACCCATCTTGGCTACCTGGCTTTTAACTGGCACCCTGGGCACTGTCTGACCTGTGTTTGTTTTAGTTTTATTGGAAATTAATCTAAATGGAATGGTTGGTCTGTTTCCACAACAGATGGGATAAACGTTTGCTTGTGCTACAGAATCACTGGTCCACCGGCATTGTGTTTCAGCTGTACATGCTGAAAGTGGCTTTTGTCTCTGAAAGTAAAGACCATTAAGTTGTTTAAAGAGAATTCTGCTTTATAAAATAAAGGCCACAGTTCTAGCCTGAGTTTCCACACATCATGCCATTTTTATGTACCCAGGCCTTCTTGCATAATCAGCAAGTCTTACGAATTGTGCAATAACGACTTATGGGAATATGCCTGGAAAGGATAATATTTAAAGAAAGCTCTGTAGGGAGGTTGTGTGTTTCATCTTGTCATCTGTAAGCATCGCGCTGAAGTTTCTGTCTATGGAGGCAGTCTATTATTGATCATTGCTTTCTCATCTCTTCTAAGACGCTGCATTTCACTCTGGTGGTCGATGTTGCTGACTAAAGTTGTCATTAGCCTCTACTAACGCATCAGACATTTAGAACAGAATGGGAGGAAAGTGTCAGCTTTTCAAAAAGAAGTATCATTCTTTGTTTGTGAGGTTGGAGGGTGCTGTTGATTTCAAACCACCTGTTAAATTGTATCCCCTCATTCTCGTTAGTTCACTTGTTATCCGCCTATTGTCTAATTACATGGCCTGAAACTAAAGCATTCTGAGTGCTTAATCTCTGCATTTGTTTTAAATGAGTGATGGAGCCAGGTTCATTTAATCAGTTCATAATACACATATATGTAAAAAGAAAACATAAATATTTTACTGCTGTACTGTAACAGGCAAAAGGCTTATTTAATGTATACATGCTTGAAAATGGACAGAGTCAGTCTTAGAGCTCTAGTTAATTTCCATGCACTCTGCTTCGCCTCTGGCCTCTTTAGTAATGTTGAACCCTTCTTACTGCCTTTTCCTTTTTCTTTGCTGCTGTTTTGCAGTTGTTTAACCTGATGTTATTATTAACGGCATCGTAGTAGACATCTGTGGTTTACATATTTATTTTTTGAATTGTTAAGGATCAGTTTTGTGCTTCCTTTCAGCGCTTTTGTTTACCATCACTTAGCCTCTGTGTGATTAAATCCCATAAATATTGTCCCCAACATACCAGTAAAAAAGCTGTTTTCTCAGCATACATTTCTCAGTCAGGCAGTTTATTAGATCCTAAGAAAGATAGTCAGTTTTACTTCATTACCCTTTGGGGTTAGATCAGTTAGCTGGTGGTAAATCCCAACCAGTGGCAGAAACTGTAATGATGAAAACAAGTCTTGGAGACTTTATATCTACGAGTCATAATGCCTTATTATGACTAAACTGGCAAATTATCACTTAAACGACAGGGCTTATTGGCACTGCGGTTTAACCACATGAAATATTATTGGTGAAACAGTATCTTAAGGAAACTCATTCTGTTGCACTTTCTTAGTTTTTATGTTGGAGTGTTCTTTCTAGCTCTTCCCTTTCTTTTTCAGGCTGTCACATTTTATTCCACTGTATTTATAGCAAACCTGTCTAAAATTTGCTTAGGATAGCAAGATAGCAAGAACACTTTTACAGTAAACTATACGAGCTGCGTCAGGAGCTGTGAAAGCTTTTGCACTCTTAATGTAGTGAAGTACAGAATTTCGGCTTGTGTGCATTTATAACATGAACTGATTTTTACTTCAGATGAGAAAGGGATTCATTGTACCAACTCCAATGTGATTTATGTAAGCAATAACCTGTAACTTGGTTTGCATTTGTAGACAATTAATGTGGATCTGGAACAGCTTTGGAAATGTCAAAAGGAAATTTCATATATGATGCATATTCATATTTAAGAGCTGCATACACCCCCCCCCCACCAAATACCTTAGCTTTTACAGAGGACAGATACATACATCAATTATTTTGTTACTTATTTTGTAGTTAAGTGTTGTGTAAAGTTCGCTGTTGGTAAGTCGTAAATGTGATGCAATTTAATGAACACTCATTTGAAAAGCTTCTTTGTACATTTGAAAACATATTTCTTTACTTGTCATGCATGCATACCTCTCAACCTCTTTGAGCAAGAAATCTAGACGTGATAAATAATGGAGGACAAAGGCCCAAAAACAGGGACAGTTTTTAAATGTTGCTCTTAGAAACCTATAAAGTAGATAGAATAACAGGTTTTGCATTAGCATGAATTTTCCTGAAGGGAATGAAGTCTGAAACTCAAATTTGTCTGTCATTATTTTCTGACTTAAATATTCAATGATTTGCCAGTGATTTGCTAGAAAACTACAGTTTCATGAGAAATTGACCAAAAATATGAGGCAAAAATCTGGACATTCTGCAAAAATGTGTGCAGTTGAGAGGTATTCATGCATGTAATGATAGGTAAGTGTGAGGTGTAAGAAGACAGATACCCTTTTGAAGCACACACCTTCCCATTTTTAATATGTTTCAGTGTTGTTGTGAGTTGTGACATTAGTCGATCAACTGTCTGACAAGCAGGTGGGCAGGTGGTATTTCCAAATATGGAGAGAGAGAGAGAAATGTGCTCTTTCATAAAAGGAAGAGAAGGTTTGGCAGAGTATATACCTAGATGTATAATGATTAGTGCCAGATGATTAGTTAAACATTGCAGTATGACAGGGGGGGTGTTATTGTACGAAAATAACTTTACTGGATCAGATGAGGACTGAGGGTACCATCAGTGCTTTTACCAGCCAGCAGGTTCCTGACCTCTTTGAACTGTATATCAGGACACAGTACTGGAACCTATAGCCAAGACATATTAGTGTTTCACAGAAAGTTTATTTACTAGTTAGCTCCTCTCAGAGGCCAACCATGTTGATATTAGTCACTTGGTTCATTCCTGAAGTCGCAAGAGGAATGCGGACATTGGCGTTTACTTTACATTTCTCTTACTTTTGCACTTCTTTTCTATCCAAGAATTCCTTCATTTTTGGGTAGCTGTACTTATCACAAAGGACCTTTTCTCATACAGACCAGGAGTAGATAAGGAACGGTAGATAACATTACATCGGATATTACATGGAATCATGAGATTGCAATGGCAAATGCACAAGGATAACGCAGATGAGAAAACAGACGCGTGTACGTATTCAGACGTATCCGAGCGTAACAGGAGGTATGGCACTGGCAGATCAACACGCGCTATATGGACTTCCCACACTATGTCTGTTTCCTAGTGTCGCTTCTGACCTAACCATGTTTATGATTTATTCTGCTCTGGGTCATTTTCCGATATGACTCTCTTGTACAGCCGTTCAGTAACTGTTATGTGGACTAAAGCATCTCCCCTGCCCCAAACCTGTATTCTTTCTCATCTGCTGCTTCACCAGCAGATGAAAATAGTTGCACTTAGTGTTGAGTTCTCACAGATAATTTGAAGATGTGCTGTGGACCTCACATTGTCACTGCATCTTTCAGTACTGTTCACACTTTATCTCAGCTTTTCACAGATACCATAAAATTCTCCAACATGTCCAGATCTGAACAGGACAGAGCTAGTTGCAAACATTGCTGTCTCCTAAATGTTCCCACACAGCTATGTTTCACCTACTGGTAAGACCCAAGAAGAAGAAAAATGTCACGGAAAAAGGGCTGGGAACTAGAGCATCTCAGATGAACAGTGTGTGTTGTCCTCTGTATCATTAGCATTCAAACCGACTTTGCTCTAGCAGCTTCACAGCAGTAAAACATGCAGGATATTTCTTCACTTGATCAGGCCTGTCTTATAAGAAACCCAGTTATTAAAGCTGTGTTCAGCTGATAGGCAAAGAACAACATTGGTTATTACTTACCCTGAAGTTGCGTATTTATTCATTCACTTTAGGTATTTAAATTCCTAAGCCTAGCTAATAAACTTGTGTATAATAAACTAATCTGAACAAAGGAGTGAGTGAAGCAAAATGTGCCTACAGTAGGAAGATCCAAGCTACTTCTTTCATCAAAAAGACTGCAGGCACCTATGGCAAGGTGTCCAGCAGATAACAGACTACAAGCCCATATCTTCACACTGTAAGGATACTTAGGAATTCCTTAACATGCTCAATGTCTACTTCAGCAGATTTGAGGAAGGGAACAAAACAACAGCGATGAAAATGCCCACTGGCCAAAACGAAGAGGCGCTCATCCTTAATCCAGCTGATATCTGGAGGACATTGGGCAGGGTTAACCTGAGAAAAACAGCTGGGCCTGACAACATCCTTGGGCAAGTACTCAGAGACTGTGTAGTTCAACTAACAGATGTCCTCATAGATGTCTTTAATATCTCTCTGAGTCAGGAAATATTTGCCAAATGCTTCAAAAACACGACAATAATACCACTACCAAAGAAGTCATCACCATCATGCCTCAATGACTACCGCCCTGTAACACTGACTTCCATTGTGATGAAAAGCTTTGAGAGGCTGGTCAAAGAAGCAATAACATCTAAGCTACCTGTATATCTTGACCCACTGCAGTTTGATTACCGAGCAAACCGCTCTACTGTGGATGCCATAGCACTGGCAATTCACTTATCGCTGGACCATCTAGAAAGTAAAATCAGCTAAGTGAGGTTACTTTTCATTGACTTCAGCTCTGCCTTTCATACAGTCATCCCTTTACAGGTGATAAGGAAGCTGCTTCAACTAGGCATCAACACACCACTTTGTAATTGGATTCTGGACTTTCTCATGGACAGACCTCAGAAAGTGTGCATAGGAAATAACTATTTGGATAGCATCACTCTGAATACTAGAGCTCCTCAAGGCTGTATACTGAGTCCCTTGCTGTTCACCCTGCTAACACACGACTGCACAGCAAGATATAGTACTAACCACATCATCAAGTTTGCTGATGATATAACAGTGGTGGGCCTCATCGGCAGCGATGATGAGGCAGTGTACAGGGCTGAGGTAGAACAACTGATTACCTGTGTGACAGTAACAACTTAGCACTAAACATGAACAAGACAAAGGAAATAATTGTGTACTTCAGGAAAAACCTTCTCCTCTTACCATCAACAGTGAAACAGTGGAGAGAGTGGGAAGCCCCAAGTTTCTGGGGGTGCATATTGATGATGACTTGTCCTGATCTACTAACACAAATGCCATTGTCAGGAAGGCACATCAGAGGTCACACTTTTTGAGAAGGTTGAGGAGAGCAAACAAACCATCAACAGTTCTCACAACATTCTGTATGGGTACAATAGAAAGCATCCTGACAGACAGCCTCACAGTGCGGTATGGAAGCTGCTCTATCTCTGAGCACAAGGCTCTCCAGTCTCCAAACAGTGGTGAAGGCAGCCGAGAGGATCATCAAGACCACCCTACCAGCTATCCATGACCATAGCATAAGATGTAGAACTTCAAGATTCAGATAGCTTTTTCCCACAGGCCATCAGACTGAACTCCGGGAACAATCACACTCCATGCTGAACATCTGGGCCATTAGTTCAATGTGGAAGGCCATCTCAAATTGTGCAATAACTTGACTGTCTCAGTCCAATATTACTGCAATACTCAGTAGGTTGAGCCAATTCACTGGTCATCAGGGGTTGTAGTAAGGCCAGAGAAATTTCTTATTATAGTGCAGTATCTAATTCTAGTCTGTAACTCAGTCACAGTTCAATACCCATGGATGTCTCATTCTGGGCAATACTCAATGTAAGTCTTTAATGCAATGTCTTACTTTAGTATTGTGCAATACTCAAGCAAACAAAGAGGTCACTGCATAATAAATGTTAAAATGAGTTTAATTTATGTGCAGCATTAGGATTATCTATATAGAACCTGTGGTATATAGTAATTAGTTATATATGTATTAATGTCTTGTCTTATTAGGTCTATGTGATATCTGCACATTTGAGTCTGGAGATACAGAATTTCATTCAGTTTTTGCACTTGTCTGATTCTGAACGACAATAAAGTTTACTTTGACTTTGACTAAACTTCAAATCATAAACTAATAAAAAAAATGTTATTTCCATTCTGATAAATAGATCCCTAAATGAAGGAATTTTCCCCTCAACTTGGAAAATATCTCACATCATCCCACTACACAAAGGGGGTAAATCTAATGACTATTCTAACTTTCGCCCCATAGCACTTCTATCACCTATAGCTAAAATCATGGAAAAATGTATCCATAAGCAACTCCTTAACCACCTTCTGCAAAACAACCTACTTGCTAACTGCCAACACGGATTCAGACCCTCCCACAGTACTACCACAGCACTTCTCTCCTTTACCAACTCCATTAACTATAACCGCAACAATAATAACCTTTCATCTTCAGTCTTTATTGACTTATCTAAAGCCTTCGACATGGTTAACCACAAACTTCTGCTACATATACATAAATCTCTCTCACTTGATCCTCTTTCCCTAACCTGGTTCACATCTTACCCTGAAAATCGTCAACAAGCAGTTCTTTGGAAAAATTCATTATCTAATCTCCTTCCTATCTCTTTAGGTGTACCTCAAGGTTCTATCCAAGGCCCCCTTCTATTTTCTGTCTTTATTAACAACCTCCAATTAGCTATCCCAAATACTACCTGCATACAATACGCAGACGATTCTACTATAATCTGCTCTGCTAAATCTCAAACTGAACTCCAATACTCACACAACAAGCCTTTACCACTGTCGAGCAATGGTTCTCTGACCGCTGCCTACTCCTTAACCCCAAGAAAACCAAATTGCTCTTGTTCTCACCTTCCCGTAAATCAACCCCACTAGACTTCACTCTTACTTCCAGTGATAATACTCTTATTTCTCCAGATTCCACTACAAAACTTCTAAGAATTACTATTGACAACAATCTTAGCTTTGACTCTCACATCAATACAACAATAAAACTAGTGAATAAAAAAATTGGATCCCTTTATAGAATCAAACCCTTCCTTACACCTGAAACAAGAACCACACTAGCCAGATCTCACCTTATCTCTACTCTTCTATATGCTTGCCCCATATACACAAATCTTTCAAAAAACAACCTTAAGAAACTCTCAACATCCTACCACAACATTGCTAGATTTGCTACAGGTTCCACATTTAGAACTCACCACTGCCTGAACCTAAAACAACTAGGCTGGCTAGAACTCCCTAACCAACTTCTACTTCAACAATTCTTAATAACTCATAAGATCCTACATCATCCAACTAAAACACCTATACTCTCCAACCTCATCTCACCATATAATAATTTGAAACAACTACGTTCTTCTAATAAATTACTTATAAAAATTACCAAACCCAATAACTCTTCAGGCGACTCTCTCTTTTCCAACTCTGTTGGAAAGAAGTGGAACAAACTTCCCTCTGATATCCTAGCACTTCTCTCCCACTTTTTAAAAGACAACTGAAACTTCACCTAAAGAAATACTAGCTTTGCTCTTGCAATAAACATGACTAACTCTGTGTCCTCCTCTCTATTCTGCTTATGTTCCTTATACCTATGATATGATTGCCCTATTGTAGGATCAACTGAGAAATAGCTTATCTGTTACATACTAAAAAAAAAATAAATAAAATAAAATAATGTTATTCTGCACATCTCTCTACGTTTACTTTTAGTTAATGCTCTGATTATGCTGTTCTCCTTTTGCTCTGTTTATAATGTTTTATTTCCTGTACTAACTACCTCTCCACTTAATATTGTATTGTATACCTCTGTTTACTGGAGCTTTTCTCCCCGGGCCTCTACTGAAAATGGACATATATCCAGCTAGACTAGCCCGGTCAACAAATGTAAAATAAAATAAATAAAATAAAATTTGTGCAAATTCTGCAAAGTAGATGCCGTACAATACAAGACAAACTTAGTTAAAATAATTTAATGAACTTAACAGCATCTACCTTTGTGTTCAAGCAGACGGCCAGATATAGGGGACCTTTGACTGACCGCATGATAAGGACATGAGTTAAGTAGGTAAAAGAAAATCTGTCTGTGGTCTCAAGACAGGTCCTAGATACAACAGTAGGCCTTCACATAACAATCTTAGGGGTGCTCCAGATGATAGGTAAGCAGGAGGTCTTCCAAATAGTGAGGACACAGACTGTGCAGGCCATAGAAGGTCAAAAGCATGATTTATAGCCCAACTAAGCCATCACTGCCAGCCAGTACTGATTGCACAAATGATGTAATATGATTAGAGTGGGGGTACTAAAGCCAAAAGCCTGGTATCAGAAGTTTGTATACATTACCGCTGGGTCAGGTGACTACCTGAAACCCCAAATTAAAGGATATTGCAGTGGTCTGAGTGAGAACAAGAGCATGAACCGCTGTCACAAGATTAGAATAAATAGTTGGGGGGGGTGCTTACATACAGATGATATTTTTTATTCAGCACTAGACTATCGAATACTTTCCACTGTCATTTGAAAGTGCTGCATCTTGCTTCCCATAATGACACAATTTATTTGTTTTATTTATTTACTTTTTTTCATATTGATTTGGAGAAATTTGGCCAGGGCATGGAGGAAAATTCTCTTTCTGTTTTTGATATGTGATGTGTACCTTTTGCATTCAACTGAGCTACCACCAATTCACGGCCTCTCAAGAGGATCACACACAAAGTAATGCCAGTGGTGGCTGGTGACTTCACATTGAAGGGGGGCTGCAGGAGACAGCTGAATGGGTGGGGGCCAATGTGAAGGGGTGTGGCCAAACTAGAAAGGGGAGGAGCTATGCTCAAAACCACAAAAACTGGAACTTTAATTAAATATGCTGCCCTGGGTGCCAAACCGTCATTATGAGAGTTCAATCAAGACAAAATGAAGTGTAGAAGAAAACAAATATTTCAATGCATTGGCTACATGACAGCTTACTTAATATCTAGATGGAAACAAAAAGGCTGTGAGGCATGAATAAATACATTTCTTTTTAAATACATTACTGGAATGCCAGTCAAAATCAACTATAAGAAACAAGCAGCACTCAACTCAAACCACTTCTGCTTACACTGCAGTTCTAATTATAATTTATATTCAGCTTTATAAAAGTACCAAGTAACATGCTGAAAGTAGCAATGATACCCCCCCACTTGTAAAAATGTTTCTTATCCAAAAAAGATCTGCTGCCTGACAAGTATCTACTTGTTTCATTGGGAAAACATGATTAAAGTAAAAAATGAACAGCAAACATGAAACAAGCTCAAGATAAATTGCTTAAAGGATTACTGCACAGGTTCTGGACCACACATGATAGATTGGCATTCTGTTTAGTTTATGGGTAAAGCCTGCAAAGATGACTGCAAGGCTCCAACAAAGGTAATGAGCTTCTTAAAATACTGTAATCCTGTCCTTTATTACAAATACTGTCATATGCATTTCAATACCCAAGGCTTATACGTTATCTAGTTATGCAAGTATTCTCTGCATGGCAACAACAAAAAGGCTTTCAATGTTGGCAATTCTTTAACAGTAAGCTTACTTGCATCCTACAATGTCAGGCAAGCTTACCTGATAGCCATGAAATCATTGCTACTTAAACATAGAGCAACAGGCACTTTCTGAATAAGAAGCATAATCAACAGTATAAAAATATGACAGAAAACCAGAACATTCTGCAAAATCAAGCAAGACAGATGAAAAGCCACTGTAGTACTTGTGTCTATCTTGGATTGGGGGGGGATACTCTGCACACTTACACTGCATAACTGCTCCTTGCCTTGCTTGGACACATCCAGAGTCATTACATGGGGGAGTGGGGTGCAGCAAGTATGCCACAGTTTGAAATGTCTCTGGCTGACTGCAAAGGCCCTGACACATTTCATATCTCTCAACCTCAGAGCAAGAAATCTGGACAAAGTCAGGCCCAAAATTAAGGATGATATTTAAATATTGTTCTTATAAACTTTCTAATAGAATAGAAGGTCTTGCATTAGTATGAATTTTCTGAAGGGGGTATGAAATCTGAAACTAAAATGTCTGTCATTATTTTCTTACTTCAGTCTTTAATGATTTGCCATTAATTTGCCAGAAAACCACAATTTTATGAAAAGTGGACCAAAAATATGATGCAAAAATTTAAAATAGCCACACAATATAGCTGGGAAACTGTCAAAGAAGGGACACTTTTTAATATTAGCACTGTTAGATTGAGCAGCTGACAAAATAAACAAATGTACATGCATTTCTGAAATAAAAGGAATCTATAACTCTGATTATCATGTTTTCTTCCAAAATTTACATTTTGCAGAGGGATTAGAGGGAGAGCAACATTTTGAGCCAAAATCAGGGACATTTGAGAGGTTTGGATATACCCAATTCTATAAAGCATTTTTCACGTACCTCTCAACCTGTTAACACAGGAAATCTGAACAAGGCCAAATATATTGGGGGAATATACGAACAGTACTAAAAATTGCTCATGTTTAAACTTAGTTGATAGAACAGGTCTTGTTTTAGCATGCATTTTTCTGAAGGTTATGAAGTCTGAAACTCAATGTCTGTCATTATTTAGTGACATAATTCCTAAATGATTTGCCAGAAAACCACACATTTTATGAGGAACAAACCAAAAAGAAGAAGCAAAAATCTATTCATTCTGTGAAAATCTGGGCAGTTGAGAGGTATAGTTCAGCTGAGCCGGGGCTGTCTGAGTTTGCCATCCTTCCCACCTCATAAAATCATGGTTGAATGGAGCCACCCCCTGCAGCCATTCCAATGTCCCATTACGTGGCTATTTCGCCCCATTTACCTTAATCACTGCAATGTGCATAATGCTTTACTTCTACGATGATTTGGATTTCACTTGAAAGTTTTGTTTTGTATTTTACAGCACAAACACTAAAACATCTGCTAAACAAAGCAATGCAGTCTCACAATGAAAATAGACTTAGCATTAAAACTCTGCCCTTGATACTCACATTCATTGAAACAGCAGTGAAATACACATTTGAAGAAAATACATTTGGGTAGTATAAAGATTAACTTTGGGCTGTTTTCAAATGATAGGCCCCTTGCACACAAAACATACATGTGTTCTGTGATGCACCTTCCTGATTGTATTAAATTATATTCCTTGTATAATACAGTACAGTTGTTAGAGGGTGTTTTAAATTTATTGTTTTGAACATTTTTCCAGTAAACAATGAAACAAAATGCATGCGCCAATAATGACAAAACTGCCCAATTGAGAACATTTCCATCATAAAAAAGTCTACTCAAACTTATACAGTCCAACAGTATCAGTAAATACGCACAAGCTCTGCAGAAGTAAGTCATCTAAATAATTCCACATTAAAGAGATCTGTAACTAATGAAGAGGTTGCTGCTAGCAAACAACTTTATATTTCATGGTTTCATCGAAAAATAAAGTGTCTGTTGCCCTTGAGGAATAAATTGCCTATATTCCATTAAAAAATGATAAGCTAGTAATATTGCAGTAGGAAATGGATGGCAAACTGATAACAGGTTCATAGTTAGTATCTTCACCAAAGAGGACATTTTCAGTACGGCAGCATCCACACGTTGTGGGAGTAGAATCCACAGCCTTCTGCATCAAAAGCAAGTACACAACCCATTGTGCTATTAACAATGCAAACAGACTCAGCATAAGCAGCACTAAACTTCTCTTCCCCTGCTGCTCTCAGCTCCTTGTAAAATCTACTCAATATTCAACTGCATCTCAACTTCGCAGCACAAGAAATCTGGAAACAGCCAACATTTATTGGGGGGGGGGGGCAAAAGCCCAAAAACCAGGGACACATTAAACATTGCTTGTATAATCTTGGAAAGTTGCTTGAATAAAATGCTGTGCTACCACCATACATTTTACTGCCCAGGTCCCTGTGCAAAACAGTCAGAGCAACATACTACTATGCCAAATCAGCTGCTTTGTGAAAGAGAGGAAGACTGAAACTTAAATATCTATCATTTAGTGAATTCAGTTCTCACCATAGCTATCAACTTCTTACACAAAACACCTGGGCAAACCCAGTAATGAGGGAATAAAGCCCTCAAACATATTCAGTGAATTTGGTTCTTGCCATAGCTAACAACCTTAGCACAAAAAACATGGACAAAGCCAATAATGGGGGAATACAGTCCCAAAAAATAGGGACAAATTTCAAATATTCATCTTATAAGCTTAGAAAATTCCTAGAATAAAAGGTTTTGTGTTACTATGTATTTTCTGAAGAATATGAATTCTGAAATTCAAATGCCTGTCAATTTTATTTATTTAACATTTGTTACCCAGGGACGTCTGACAGAACAAAAACAATTTTCAGCAGAGGCCCAGGGAAGAAATACTGCAGTCACATGTCTTTGTAAAATGGCAGGACACCAGAGAAAACCCACACAAATACAGGGAGGAGATGCAAAATCCATACAGAAGGTACCCCAGCCAAGAATCAAACCAGAGAAACCTGTAGCTGTGAGGCAACAATGCTACCACTGCACCATCAAATATTTAAGGAATTAAACATTCAGAAACCTATAGTCTGAAATTCAAATGCCTGTCAATTTTATTTAACATTTGTTAACCAGGACAGTCTGACTTGGAACAAAAAGCAATTTTCAGCAGAGGCCCAGGAAGAAATAATGCAGACACGTCTTTGTAACATGGGAGGACACAAAAACAGACCCATACAAACACAGGGAGAAGATGCAGACCCCACACAGAAGGCACCCCAGCCAAGAATCAAACCTGAGAACCTGTAGCTGTGAGACAACAATGCTACCACTGCACCATCAAATATCTAAGTATTTAAATATTTAGAAACCACAGATATTATGAGGAACAGAACAGATCAAATATGAGGCAAAAATCTGCAAATTCTTTACAAATGGTGGTACACACACACACACACACACACACACACACACACACACACACACACCCTTCATCTCTGCCGAGCAACCCTGTAATCGCGGTGTATGTTATATGTCCACCTTCATCGCCAACAAGCAAATCCACCCTGTAATTGCGCTAGTGTATGTTAGCTGCTCGCGATTGGTCCAGTGCACCTCGTTAGCTGCTAAATGCACCTTGATTGGTCCAGCCTGCTGCTGCAGTCCGGAGTGCCTCCATTCTGTGATGTCACCACCGCACAGACTGCTGGGCATCTCGGGGCCAAGATGCCTTTCCCCCTATCTAGACTGCTGAGAAAGCAGTCTGAGAGTGTTCCCGTGTATCTAGAGTGTGCCTGCATGCGCGGAGTACTTCCAGGAATTACGGTAATGTGTTTCTTTACTTTTATTTATTTTTGTTTTCTAGGTGGGAGGGCTGCAGTCCTACAGCACGAGCTGCCCCTGAGTAATGCAGCATTCCCTTTAAAATGCTTCAGTGCAGCATCAATATTGAAACATGCATTCAAGCAACTGGTATGGGAATAGAACACACAGTCTTTTAAACTTCCAGTATCAAAAGGTGTGTGTGCTACCTGTTGAGCTACAGACACTTAATATAATCCTTTATGTCATAGCTCCACCAGAAAAGTTCTAGAGTGCCGAATGCTGATTTCTCAAATCACTCTAAAATGCTATGTATTACTTCCCTGGCACACATACAGTTCAGAAAATATTCCCATCTTCCATTTGCAGCAATATGGATTTCACAAAACAGTGCTAATCTCTCTCTCTCTCTCTCTCTGTCTACAATGCAAACAGAATAAAGAAAACATGCTTCTGCACAGCTTTATGTAAGTGCAATACTTTTAATGCAACCCCTTGGCATCAGTGTGTAGCCACACTTTTTATGTTCAGCATTGCAATGTCAAATTCCACAGTTATTTTAAAATGCTGCATTTTGAATCCCCATCTTGGCAAAATGCAAAGGAAAAATCTCTCAGTTCCAGTTGGAAAACTCCCACAATGCCAATGCCAGATATTGTTTTCTGGAAATATTTTAGAATTTTTTTTATGCTGTTCCCTGTCAAAATAAAGTGCAAACCAAAATGTTACAGCTCCACTTGGGGAAGGCATTTCTCTTTCCCTACTGCTATTGCCTACTGTACAAAAAGATGGCAAATAAACATCATAGTACAACATTATATTAGAAGACTTCCTTGATTAGCCTCTTTGTGGTGTTTTATACGGTTTACCTTCATACATATGAATGACCGGCCACATCGTCGACCCGTTTCCGCGAAACCAGAACTGCAAAACTTTTAAAATGTCAAATAAATGTCAAATTTCGACATTTCCGGCAGCGCCACACCTCCACACCAGTGCTACCATGGGTCAGAAAGGAGGCGAGATTTTGTCGACCGGCTATGTGGAATTTGACATTTGGGACGTTCGCACTTCGGTATTCATGAATGCGTGGTCAACCATATTGAGATTGGCGTTATGAAGGTAAACAGTTTTATACAACCACTCCTATCAGCTGCCTTAGAGGTACCCCTAATGTATGTATTACAGTTTAATTATTTATTCTTCCTTGATAACTTTCTTAATTCAGTCTTAATAAATGTTCAGGTGAAAATGATGCTCAGTATACCAATAGCCCTTACAATAGCCTATACCATTATTTCCTTATTTTAAATTACTAAGCTTTTCCAAAACAACATTCAGAATTGGCAAATTCCTGTTTTTTTTTCTGATGAAATGCCAAATTATTATTAATTTGTTCTGGACATGTACTTCTTTTCTACCTGAACTGAAATGATATACCCACACCACACAGAAGTAGAATTGAAAGTATTTTGTCATTCTGCCCATTGTGAAGGCCATGCATGCCTACTGCGGTTTCCTACAAATTCATAGTTGTGTCTGAAGTAGTTTGATATGTTTTAATAATGCTTTCGGTAGAACATATTTGGAAATTCAGCTGTAAATTGCACTTTTGTTGTGCATCTGCTGCCCACAAGAATGGAATGGATACAGCTATACTGTAAACTGAATCTAATTATCTTTTTCATGCTGTTTGATTTTAATGGTTATAAAACTAAACTCGGTATACCATGCAACTTTAATAATAAGATGATCATTTTGAATGTTAAACATGCTTTCTTATGTGTAATACTAGAACATATTAGTTTTGGATCTTTTCACACACAGACTGCCCATTCAGTATGCCTCATCTGGTAGAGTTTAAGAAATGTTATGGTTAATGCTTATTTTAAATGGGATGTGTTTCAGCTTTCATGTGCAGCCCTCTTAGACTAATTAACTTATGTCAGTGTGAAAACTATAACAAAGAGAAATAAATTCTGCCCATAGTAATATATTTCAGCTCATTTTGTAAACAGATAATGCCCTTGCCAGTCCAGATCTTTAGTCATTCTGCAGTGATCAAGTGATTTTAGTGATTGGTTGCTTTCGTTCAGAGGCTAACCACCTTCTGTGGTATCCACTGTTTCTCTTCACATTTTTTGGCAGTCACCAATGACTTCAATGACTCATGTCTACCCCTTATACTGTCTTCTTCCAGGGTACCCTTTAGTGGGGGCCAATCTCAAATATGACCCTTGTTTTTTCCTCTTTATGGAAGAAGGCTTGACGGCTGGCAGGTTATGTATTACCCTCTTGGCCAGAGTGAGGATTTTCCATAAAACTTGCAACTGACTGGTGATTATTTTGGTGCCCTTTTACCCCTCGTGTTCTTCAGCTAGCACTCAAGGGTTGGTATGCTATGCAGTCGGCTTGATTCGATGGTTTTTCATGCCTCTGTGGGTATTGTAAGCTTCAGAAGCCCTGTTTATCATTGTTAAATGCACTGGTCCACTTCTGACCCTTACTGAGAATTGTTACCTTACCCACTTCTGGCACACATCCCTAAGTTTCACTTTTTGTGATATGTGATTAGACTAAGGCTTGCCATTCCTGGGTCTTCCCTTCTGACTTTTCCAGTATCTAAGCTACTAACTGAACTCTCGTTCATAGTCAAGTCTTTATTTCGCTACCTTTGACTTATACCTCTCAAGTGTACTTCATTATGAGGAACGTACCTCATTTGGGATCTTAAAAAGGTCATGTTCCTCAAAGTTCCTCAATGTTCCACATTGAAAGACTCTGTCACACATTCAGTGTTAGGAATTATTTTGGTAAATAGAAATGAATCATATTAATTCATTAAAAGATCTTCTTTATAAAACCAGTATATTTTAATCATCCTATGGCCTTCCTAGTTGAAGTTGTTAGTAAACCTTTAGTATGTGTTCCACATTTTGCCCGTTTGTTCCACATTATGAGGGCTAGTGTTCCTCATTTTGGAGATGGAAGGTTGAGAGCTATGCTTTGACTGAGTGCTCTTCATTTGTTTGGCAGTTATTACATGGAAGGCAATCTGCCCATAGTAATGTGCATCATGTTTCATATACATATGATGCCCTGATGGTCTTGCTTCATGACCATTTACCTGTGATCAAGTGGCAGCAGGTCATGTGCCCTCATGCAGAACTGGACCACCCCCAGAGTAGTCACCTTTTGACTGAGTACTTCCAAAATGATTTACTGTGATCACGTGAAAGACATTTTGCTTATTGTACTGTATTGTATCTCATTTCACACATACATATCAATCCTGAATGAGAATTGTAGTCACTGCCTTTCACATACCATCCATAGTTAACAACTTTGACAAGGCTTATCTCTGTTAATTTTTCTGTAACAATGTATTCAGCTTGTTTCACACATGCATTCGTGCATGCACAAGTATAAGTAAATGAAATAAATGTTGCCTAGAATAATGTATTCAGCTGATTTTACACATACTAACATTTTCCCACACACAATTGTCATTTAGCTGAATGAAGACATAGTGAGGCTGCTGCTTTTACACAGAGACTAATCACTTTGTCAGTGGGTATACCTCCAATGTTTGATTGTGGTCCAGTGAAAGACATTCTGTCAGTCATAACTTATTTATCCTGTTTAACACCCATGTACCTCCCCCCCCCTTTAAACTTTGATTAAGTGACAGCAGATTAGTTGCTTTCACACACAGAGCAGCTCTGTATCCCTCATGAATGGTCATCTTTTAACTGGTTATACCTCAGACATTTTACTGTAATAAAGTTTTAGCCAGCCTTCATAGAAGCTGGTGCCTCCAGCAAATGAAGTAGGTGCGTACCATGTGATAGAAACATTAAAAGCTGCCTAAGCCCCCTTCCGTAGGTGCGTACCATGAGATAGAAACTTTAAAAGCTGCCTAAGCCCCCTTCCGTAGGTGCGTACCATGAGATAGAAACTTTAAAAGCTGCCTAAGCCCTCTTCCGTAGGTGCGTACCATGAGAAAGAGACTTTAAAAGCTGCCTAAGCCCCCTTCCGTAGGTGTGTACCATGAGATAGAGACTTTAAAAGCTGCCTAAGCCCCCTTCCGTAGGTGCGTACCATGAGAAAGAGACTTTAAAAGCTGCCTAAGCCCCCTTCCGTAGGTGTGTACCATGAGATAGAGACTTTAAAAGCTGCCTAAGCCCCCTTCCGTAGGTGCGTACCATGAGAAAGAGACTTTAAAAGCTGCCTAAGCCCCCTTCCGTAGGTGCGTACCATGAGAAAGAGACTTTAAAAGCTGCCTAAGCCCCCTTCCGTAGGTGCGTACCATGTGATAGAAACATTAAAAGCTGCCTAAGCCCCCTTCCTTCTTCTTGTAAGCAAGCCATCCCTCACCTTAAAGGGAGACCCCATCACAAATTGAGGAGGGCCCTTAAGTTAAGTCTGATCTATACCTTGTCAATTCCAGTGAAGTCCCCTAGTAGAATGACTAAATTGGCACAAGAATTATAGTCCAGCATAGAGCTGTGTTTTGGAGTCAGGTCTGCAGTTTTCCTCAGCTTCAGTGGCCATCACAAATGACCACCAGTTTCTGAACGTATTCACTTAAAGTCACATCTTAATGCCATTACGTCATCCCTCAAAAATTCTTGAAGACCAGGCCATCTCCTCTAACTTCTAGGAACAGGTCTAGCTACTCAAAAAGCCCATAAACCTCCCTTTTCTCTGACAGTTTAGTCATTGAATTAGGACTGAGTTGTTAGCATGCTTCATCCTGCCACCATGGGTTTTGTGACTTTGAACAAGTGAATTAACCAGGCTGTGCTCCCGGGTTGACCCTAAAACAGGTGTACGTTTATCCAGTTAACAGATTTTAAAATTAAAAACTGTCCTCCCTTTGGAATGAGGCCAAGGATTCTGTTTTTGCCTTCTTTTCTGATGAAAAGCAAGACATTCAGTGTGTCATCCTGGATATAACTAGCTTCAGTGGGAACATCTTATATGTCAAATTCTGGATGAAAACTTTACAGGGCATCCGTCATTTGCTGCCTTATAATGCCTCAGTTCTGTCAAAGGACATTATGGATACCTTTTGGCCCATCAGTGTTTGGCATCTCTCCATGAGGTTTCTTTGATTTGCTTTGGATGGGCACTGTTTTCAGAATGGAGTGCTGATATTTCAGGTGTCTTTTGCACTGTGCATCTTAACCAACATGATAGCTGTGGTGGCGAAGGCCTTACAGGTGATGGAACTCTATACCTGTACACCTGGATCTGTGTGGCCTCATTGAATGACTACCTCATAGCATTCCTGTATTGAAGTTGTCATGGCTGCAGTCATAAACTGAGAGAAGTCCTTTATGAAATAGTGTCAGAGGATTGCTGGATTGCTGTCATTGGTATTAAAGATGGAAATTCTCCTTTGGCAGTCATTTCTTCCCACAGAGAGAATCTAGGCGGTCATAGCATTGGCAGTCTGATTGAGGTCATAGTGGAATATCAGGATGTGTACCTCATGTGTTTTCTTGGCCTCATGATCACAGTGTTAACAGTGGCTTTCACATGCCTCAGAATGTGAATGCTGCAGTTGGCTGTCCGGTCACACTGGCTACAGAGTTACTGCATTCTCATGGATTTTCTACTGGTTTCTAACCACTGTCACCAGGTTCTTGTGTGGTAAATATTCACCACCAGTCTGAAGGTGGGTCTCTTTTGCCTGTAGCCAAATCCATCATAGGTCCTGGTAATAGGTACATTACTTGATGGGGAGTAAGTCCATTTTGGCTGCTTTATGGTTAAATGGTACTAGCCCCCCTTGGAACACGGGGGTCGACCATTACAATCTAGAGCTCTGTATGAGTCTTTTGGTCTTGAAGGAAGATACTTCTGGAGCTTCTCTTTTTCTTATCCAACAGTCAGGCTGTTGTATGCTACCCAAACAGGGAATGAGGCATGTGGTTGTACCCACCTGTGCAGAGTGGTGTAGATTTGGCAGTGGACATAAACAAGAGCATCATCCCCTGAACTGCTCACATTCATGGTGAACCATTCCCTGAGCCAAGCTGTTTATCCACTTTCTGAGCCATGCTCTTCACCTTCTTCTGGGTCTGAGGTTTCAGATTTCAGTTCAGGTCTTCAAGGAAGGGGCATCCCAGAAACCAACCTGCTCGATGCACCATGGCAAAGTAGCAGTGAATGCTTGTCCCTCCTGTAACAGGAACATTTCTTGCAGTTCAAGAATGGAAGAAAAAGTTACCCTCACTGCCCTTTGGTGGCCAAGAAAGATGTGGTTTCAGGCTTTGATCCCTTCCTGTGCAAACCATAATTTCCATCAAAGCTGTGGCAACATCCGGTTCCAGACCAATACTTAGCTGCTGCTTTAGAAACTTTAACATTGCTTGGATATTCCAGCTGAGATGTCAGACGTGACTAGGGTTACCAGGAAGTCATTCACTTAACCAAAGTACTCATGTAAATGGAAGAGGTTCTCCATTTCGGTGGGGAAATATCATCTGTCTCTTCAACAAAGTCATTGAGGAGCTGTTCCTGACTTCCTTTTGTCACTTGTATCATTTGTCTTTCATTTATTCCATGTGCAAGGTTTCTCTATCAGTTGTTTCTGCTCATCGTGGCCATGTGCATGGAAGGACTGGCCCAGCTTTGGCCACTTTTGTAGTTGTTTAAGGTTCTGTGCTTCTGCTGTTGTTTGGGGAAAATGTCCTTTTAACATTTGAATTTCATAACTGATAGGCTTGCTGTTCCATTGTGAACTTATTCAGCATTTCTTTATTCTGATAGTTATCATTCCACGCAAGAAAACTCTTATCTGTGGAGAAACAGATCTGTTTTTTCACAAGGGCTTGGTGTCCCTTGGGATCAGCATACATGTCATGCTGAAAGTGGTGGCAGACTTGTTCTTAAACCGGGTGGTCCATAGTTTTCTTTGTGGAAGCAGAATCCAGAAGAGATAGTACCCTTCACACACTGGATACACAGCCTGGTCATTCTGAGGGGACTTGTATGTTTAAAATAAAAGGAAATAGTTGTCATTCTCATTGGTTTAATGGATAGAATGGCCAGCATTTGCCAAGCAGACTGTTTTCAAATGGATTCCACACACTGTTTTCTTTGCCATTGGGTAAGTAACCACCCCTTGCAAAATACTGGTGTGAAAGGCAAAACCACCAAGGACATGACAACATTTTGTGCTTACTTCAGAAATGTTTGCAAACAGTTGGCTGTAGACACGTGGTCATTGGCTCAAACATTCATCAAGCTGTGTTTCAGGGCTCAGCTTTCAGATTGGTTGCTGTCATCATGGTGCTTTAACTGTTTGTGATACATCTAATTCTGAGACCCACCAGGGAAGAGCAGAATCATTCTTATCTTATGAGTTGATCTGTAAGGAGACCGTCCTTAGTGGGTCACATATGCATTTCTGCCATGCTGTACTGCTTTGTTTGGACAGATCCTCCTTCCAGTGGCTACTCTTTGTAGTGTCATGTAATATTGACAGATGTGTATTTGTATATTTTTGTAGTACCGTAGGTCTTAAAGCTGCACTTTTTTATTTGCATAAATTGCTTTCAGTCAGTGGTTGTGGGCATGTGAAGTCTGATGAACTACGCATGATGTCATGATTTATGCTTGTATGAGTTATGTGTACCCCAAAGCATTGGAGCTCCTAAGAAGAAGATTTTGAATTGGAGGCAAACAAAGGACAAAACTGTAGGGTCAGTAGGAATGATGTCTCAACTTAGAATGTGAAGTTGTTCAATCTCACCGTTCATTCTTCACTGATGAGTTCAGAGCCGATCCCTCGGCTCCGACATGGCCGTTAGCAAGCTCAAGGTTTTCCAGTTGCTTGAGACCAAGCCCCTTATCCCATAATGCACTGCTGGAATTACCTCAGATTTAGTTTGCTGGGGCACGGCTCTTGGTGGTTCCAGCATGCTCGAGCCTAAATCTTCATAGATTATTCAAAAAATCACAAGTTTTTTGTCTTTTCTTCTATTAGAAATATATATTTATATACTTATAGTTCACATGTTAGGTTAGTTATATAGCCCCCTTCCCTGTTAATACTATATTTGGTGTGTTTTTTCATAGTGGCCTCATGTTGGCCTATTTCTAGTAGTAATGTGCATTGGAAGTTAGGTTAGAGTTTTAGTATTAGTTTGAGTGCTTAATACTATTTAGCTAATTTTGGCCCACTTTTCCTTTGGGCCATTGTTTCAGTGTTTATTGGTGGTTGTGTTCTTATCACTACTAGTTAGCATTTGGCTTCATTATTGTAAATAGTGGTTTTGGTTATTGGACATGTCTGAGGAAAAACAAAAGCATCCAAAGTCTGGGTTCAAAAAATGCCCAGACTGCGGACAAAAGATGTCCGTTACTGATACTCATGTGCAATGTGTATACAGTCTAGGAGCGCTTCACTTGAAAGAGTCATGCAGCATATGTCACTCCTTTTCTTCCAGGGTTACATTAGAAAGGAAGAGGAAATTGGTGGGCAGGCATTTACTAAAACACCCTTTTGTCGAGGCATTGAGTGACCAGGATGGAGCCAGTAAGTCCTCTCATTCTTTCCAATCCTCAGGAGACTCAAAAGCCACAAAAAAAATCTAAGAAAAGTGAGGATGCTGGGTCATCGGCTCCACAGTTCTCGGATCCAAGTGTCCCTTCTTCTCGGATCCGGTCCACAGTTCTGGAGCCGGTATCAGAGTTGCCATCATCTCCTATTCTCCCAGCTGCACCGTCGGTGCACTCGTCTAGGTCCTCTGTTAGTCTTTCTGATCTGGACATGGACAGACTGGTACAGAAGCTGTTTAGGGCACCAGGCCTAGCTAAATTCTTTTCAGCTTCGACCCTAGCGTCGGAACCGAAGACCATTACCCCGGAATTGACTGCTCCTCCTCCAAGTCCTACTCCTTTTGGAGCTGGAGGAGGCTGACCTGATAATCGAAGAGCCCTTGGAGCCGACACCTGCTCCAGTGTTGTCGGTTCCATCTGCTCGGACGTCCTCAGCGCCGACCGGGGACTCTAGGAGCTGGCATTCTCTTGTCGGGTCCGGGGAGGGTAGTCGCACCGACTTGTCGGCCATGACTCTTCCTCTCGGGGCTCGGATGGGCTCGGCTCCTACCTCGGGCTTAGCGCCCACAGCCTCGGTGCAGGAGGGGATTGAGGTTCCTTCGGGTCCTTCACCTCCTTCCCATCGGAGCTGTGATGCCTTTGAAGCCATGAGGCGAGTATTGTCTCCTAAGACTTCCTCAATGTCAGGATTGTTCTCTTCTTCCCCTAAGGTGCCTGTGTCCGCTTCTGTTTCCATCGGCTCCAAGCGTAGAAACCCTGAGCTTCAGGTAGCCCCACTGGGCACTCCCTGCTCTTCTGAGACTTCCCCAGATGTTCCCACTGAGGAGGTTCCCAGAAACAGTGTGTGCAAGAGGAGGTACCTGGACTCCCCACAGGAGTCTTTGACATCTGACACTGATTTAGATGAGTCAGAAGGGCCCCCCCGATCCACCTCTGAGGATGTGTCCTTTGCAGAGATACTTGAGATCCTTAGGCAGAGGGGTGATTGGCATTCCAAAAACCCTACTGAGGATGAGTCAGTTCTCCTGAAGGCTTCCGGTTCCCAACCTTCCACCTCTTGGGTGTCTCTGCCCTATGATGAGCTTATGGACATGGTCTCTCATAGGGAGTGGGAGTCACCGGAATCTAGGGAACCTGTCCCTAGGAGGCCTAACAAGTTCATTTCTGCCCCAGTAGATAAGTCCTTTTTGACCAAGGGGAGTCCCTGTTGATGCCATGGTGGTGGCGGCAGCCACCAAAAAGGAAATGTCTGAGACGTCCTCATCTATCCATCCTCCTAACAGAGAGTCTAGGATTATGGACAGATATGGGAAACGCATGTTTAGTTCAGCAACTTTCACACTTAGATCACTGAACTATTTGACCCATTTTACCAGACTGCAGAGAGATCTCCTTAAGGAGTTAGGAGATACTCTTCAGGGTAGGGTAGCTGCAGGTGCTTCCAACAAAGTTGCCCACCAGCTTGCTACCCAAATTCAATTGTAAACTCATCCATGTGTCTCATATTGTATGCAGCTAATGGCATGAGTAGGGCAGCAGGTACAGGAGTTGCCCTTCGTAGAAACTCCCGGATGCGCCTCTGTCCCTTCGTGGAGCCTTTCAAGTCTTCATTTGTGAATACCCCGTTTGACGGCTCATCTCTCTTTGGGCCTAAAGTAAAGGAAATATGGACCAGGTGTGAGCAAGACAGAAAGACTCTGTCTGCCGAAGGAGTCCGTTTTTCCACCCCTACTCGGCCTTATCCCAAGGGCCAAAGGGGAGGGAAGATGTGGTTCCGAAAAGCCCAAGGAGCCTTTCAGGACACACGTGGTGAAACCCCCTGTAGGGGCAGAGGAGGGGGTTATAATGGAAGATGCCACCCTTGCGACAGAGGGGGTCTGCAACAGCAGGGTGACAGAGATCATTTCTCTGGTCACCCCTACCAGCGCTCCTGAGAGGAGGCCCGACTGTCCTGCTCTGGAGGCAGTCGGGGGTCGCTAATCTTTGTACCCAGAAGCCTGGCTGGACATAACAAAAGACAGGTGGGTACAAAGTATCATTTCCAGAGGGTATTTCATACCATTCTCCTCTCCTCCCACTTCCGTCAGGAGAATCCCGGATGTTCCACCCAGTCACAGGGAACAAGCAACTATAGAGGTCCACAAGTTGCTAGAAAAAAAGAGTCATCCAGCCAGACCCAGCAGACCAAACAAGATTCGGAACTTACTCAAGATTCTTTTTGGTTCCAAAGAAAACAGGAGACTGGAGACCCATTTTGGACCTCAGCAGACTCAACCAATTTGTCAAGAAAGAGAAGTTCCAGATGGTCACGCTTCAGTCCATACTTCCCTTTTTTAGGGAAAGACAATTGGATGTGCTCAATCGATCTCAAGGATGCATACCACATAAAGATGGCCAGGCCATCCGGAGATCATCTGCATTTCTGGCTGGGAGCCAATCACTATCAATTCTGAGCCCTGCCCTTTGGTCTCACTACAGCCCCCAGAGTGTTCACCAAATGTATGATAGTGGTCACGGCTCACTCGAGGCATCTAGGATTCCAGGTGTTTCCATTCCTAGACAATTGGCTCCTTACCTTCACCACCAGGCATCAACTGATTTGGTTAAGAGAATCCATTTTGACACTCTGTAACCACTTAGGCATTACTGTCAACTTAGAAAAGTCTGCCTTGTCGCCATCGCAGCATATCATCTTTATCGGGGCAGAATTAGACACTTCAACCACCTCTCTGCATCTACCTTTCGAGAGGGTCTCACTTCTTCGCCAACATGTCAGCTCACTGGTGTCAAAAGACAGAGATCCAGCAGCAGAGGTCTTAAATGTACTGGGTCTGATGGCAGCAGCAATCTTAGCCATGCCATTAGCAAGGATGCATATGCGGATTCTTCAATGGCTACTGTTCACTCAATGGTCTTATCAGGAACTTCCAATGAAGCATATAATTGTGATAACAAATTCTTGCGAGAGAGACCTTCAGTGGTGGTTGATGTCGAGTCATGTCACAATAGGACGTCCATTTGTACTACCCCCCGTCAATAGCTACTGTGACCATGGACACTTCCCTGATAGAGTGGGGGGGTATTTTCAGGGAAAGACTGCCCAAGGCACATGGATGGATCAAGAATCACATCTGCATATCAATGTTCTAGAGATGAGAGCAGTACTTTCAGGACTCTCTTCCTCTGGGGACAATTGCATTTCAGACAGACAGCATGTCAGTGGTCTAGTATTTGAACAAACAGGGCGGGACCAAGTCTTACCCTCTTTGCCGAGAAGCCCTCAGAGTTTGGCAGTGGGCTGTGTCATCCCAGAGCTTTCTGTTGGCAATGCACATCCCGGGGAGATCCAATGTGATAGCAGACAAACTGAGCAAGGCAATTTTGTTGCCACATGAGTGGTCCCTCAATCAGGACATTGTGTACAGGATTTTCCACAAATGGGGCCAGCCTTGCTGTTACCTTTTTGCCAGTCACATCAACACCAAATGCAGAAGCTACTTTGCCCTGACTCCCCCTCTGGGACAACCCCCGAGAGATGCACTCGTACACGATTGGCCCCCGGGTCTCCTATATGCATTTCCTCCAATCCCGCTAATACCAAGATTTTTACAGAAAGCGAAGTCGCTGAGAAGGACCATCATTTTTATAGCCCCCCCATTGCCCTCGGCAGATTTGGTTCCCATTTCTTTATCTTCATCTCTTGGAGGATCCATGGATTCTGGACCCAGATCCGGACCTTCTGACACATCCGTCAGGGGATCTCCACCCTTCACTGGCTTGACTACTCCAGTTCCCCACATAGCCAGGCTTCACAGCCTTTCTTATGACACAAGGCAAATTCTTTTGTCTTCTCACAAACCTTCCACCAGGAGATTATATCGTAGTAAGTGGAAGACATTTTCCATTTGGGCTTCCAAACAAAACGTTGATCCTTTTCACACTCCCTTGACATCTATATTGGAATTCTTAACTGTTATCTTTAATGAAGGAGCGGCAGCGGCTACAATTCGTGTCCAGTTAGCTACCATATCTAATTTCCATCTTGGAGTAGACGGACTAAATGTTATGGCCCACAAGTTATCCAAGGCTTTTCTTAAAGGGACCTTTCACATGAGGCCTCCAGTAAAAACTCCTTATTCCCCCTGGAATCTGAATTTCATGCTGTCTCGCATAATTCTTCCCCCGTTTGAACCTGCATCATCTTGTGATCTCAAATATTTGTCGTGGAAAACCATTTTTCTAGTGGCCATTACTTCCGCCCGCAGAGTGTCAGAGCTTCAAGCCTTGTCTATCACACCTCCTTATATGATTTTTCATGCTGATAGAGTGTTTCTCAGGACAAATCCTTCCTTTTTACCTAAAGTTTTTTCTGAGTATAATATCAATCAAGTCATTGAATTGCCAGTCTTCTCCAACCATTCCAACAAACTAGAGTATATGCTGCACAAGCTAGATGTTCATAGACGGCTCAGATATTATTTGGACAAAAGATTTTGAAAATCAGACCAACTATTTGTTTCCTTATTCTGAAGCCAGGAAAGGTAGACCAGTGGCTAAAACAACCCTTTCTAAGTGGCTATCTGATTGTATCACCTGTGTTTATTCAGCAGCTTATATGCCCGTACTACAAATTAAAGCTCATTCAACCAGAGCAGTTTCTACATTCTCTGCATTTCAAGCCAAATTGCCCATTGACAACATCTGTGCTGCAGCCACTTGGTCTAAGCCTCATACCTTTATCACTCATTACAAGGTGGATAAGGCCTCCAGGGACAGGGCTTCCTTTGGTTCTACGGTCCTGAAGAATATACTTCTGTGAGCCACCCAAGATTGAGGGTGCTAGGGACGCTACCCATCAGTGAAGAATGAACGGCGAGATTGAACAACTTCACATTAAGAAGTTAGGTACTCACCATAATGTTCCATGTGAGTTGTTCCATCTCGTCTTCATTCTCACATCCCTCCCTCCATCCCCCACCTGGCTGACAGTTAACCTAGACGTTGGTCTCATCCTGGTAATTCAAATCCTTCTTTTTTTCCCTCTCTTAGGAGAGTAGTCCTTTTACAAGGGTATGGTACATGCAGCAAACAAGATCTGAGGTACTTCCAGCAGTGCATTATGGGATAAGGGGCTGGATCTCGAGCAACTGGAAAGCCTTGAGCTTGCTAACGGCTGTGTCGGAGCCGAAGGATCATCTTCAAACCCATCAGTGAAGAATGAAGGTGAGATGGAACAACTCACATGGAACGTTATGGTGAGCACATAACTTCTTAATATGTCTGTTGCTGATTTGACAATGAGCGTGTTTTACTTACACTGTTATTTACCTCACATCCTGTTACAAGGCAGTTTCAAAGTCTAACAAGAGATGTTGAAATGCGCAGACGCAGACAGGTGCAGTGAAATGTTGTGACCTATGTATTGGACACTGAATCCCTGCAGGCCTGCATATGTATGATTTGTTGAGAACATGTTCCTCAAAAGACAGGCAGTAGTCTGGCATATGATGTGAAAAGTCCACACTGATATGTTTGTGTATCCTGGGAATTCTGTACATTGTTAGGGAGAGGAAATTTGGAGAGACTGCCAAACTGTGTGAGAACAGTAACTTTAAGAGGAACGTTCTTCACAGCTACACATCAAAGAGCAATTTCTTCCTGGAACATGATGGTAGTTGAGATTTTTGGAAATAAAGGGGTGAAAGTATTTTAAAAAGCTTTGAATTTGGTGGAGGAAAGTTGCAGAAGGGAAGGCGATAATGAGGGGAGGTATAAGGAGGGTGGAGTTTGGAGGGGATCAGGCTTCTTATTCATGGGAACGTTGATGGACTCATTTTGGAAGAATATTAGAGATTTGTGAAGGATCTCACTACCTGTTGACTTCTTTAGCTCAAAAGTGATTTGAGCAAATGTAGCAATTTAAGGAAATGCCATTTGGTGATATGTGACTGCTGTGTGTATTACTTAAATGAGTCAGTGACTTACACTCAGAACAAGGGTTACTACTGAGGTTTTTAGTTACTGTTAGCATTAGGGTTTAGTTTGGATTTAGAGGTATGTTTTGGGGTTAGGTTAGGGTTACAGGATATGTGTGGAGGTGCATCCCATATGTCAGCTGTAGGGCAGCAATGCCTTATTGTGATATGTGCATTATCACTGACTACTATCTTTCAAATGAATAGTTTGCAACTTTGAGTGTTTGGACTTGCTTGTACTGTTTTTGTGTGCTTATTTTCAGAGGTGCTCTAGTCCTGGTTCTGAAAGAATGGTGTAGGCAGAGCTTTATACTGTGTTGTATATTGAGGAAGTGACATGAAAACATGAAGTGAGTTAACCGAATTAAGTTGTTTTCACACTCATGATACATATTAAACAAGCTGGCTTTGACCTAGCCTTTTTCTATATCTGTTGGATTCATAATGTATGTGGATAATTTGTCATAGCAGCATTTGTATTAAATCTCATATAAAACCATTGCTGCAGAGACCTGACAAACTTGTGTGCCTCCGAATGTACTGCAGGAGGGCCTTTTCTCCCTCCCGTTACAATAATTAAAATGATACTGATGTTTTGTTATGCTTAGAATACTGTCTCACATTTAAACATAGGAAGTGGCAATACCTTGAGCTAAACAGGTGACCCACTGAGTTTTTATAATGAACTGATGTTGTAGTGACTGTCACCAAAAAGGAGTTGTTTATAGGGGTTTGATTTAGTTTACTGCTAATATACTTCTGTACCCATTGTTTATTTATTTATTTATTTTTTAATTAACGTGTGTTTGTTACAAAATTTGTATGACATCTGAGGGTTTCTATCCTGGCTAAATTCTTCTGTTTTCGGTATTTTGCCCCTTGCTGAGCTCATCTGTCCCAATATTTGTTTTAGGTAACCATTTCAAATAATGAGACCTGCTTTAGTGAATCCAGTAATAGGTATGGCGTAATGGTTAAGGTCTTTACCTGATAGGCACAAGGTGCATGGTTTAATTCTGAACTTGGGTTGTTGGCTAAGCTTAAAATGGCCTTTCAGGGCAGTTAGTCTAGCGTTCACCTATAAACCTATGACCCTATGCTGAGACTTAATGGCCAAAAATAGGCTTGCATATACCAAGTCCCAGATAGCCATTTCTCAGAATATTCCCTCTTTCTCTGAGGTATGGTGATCTTGGAGTTGGTATATAGAAGTTCAGAGAGTGTGGTGAGGCTTGTCCCCTTGCATTTAAAGGAGGGGAGTGATATTCAATATTTGCTCTTCCTCTGTATTTCTGTTGTGTTTGTTTTGGTGTGGTAGCACTCTGTGTTAGAAATGCCGACATTTCAGTAGGGAGCCCTTTTTATAGGCACATGACATAGCAGCAGTATATGTGATTTTTCATACGTGTTGAGAGTGGTAAGAGCTGTGTTTAAAGTGGCCCAAACACCCTTGAGTAATGTGGAGTGATTTTGCTTGGTATACCCCAGAAAAAAAGTGCGTTTTGATTTTAAACTTTGATTTCATCAGATTCTAATGTAGATTGTAGTAAAATGAGTGAACATCTTAACTGGCTTATATGGATAAAACTGCAAACTGCAGACATAAGCAGAACATGTCAGTATTGCAAACACACTACAGAACAGTCTGCACAAAACTTGGTCTTGTTTTTGTAGGTCCTGGTGTCTCATATAAAAATGAATACTGGGTTTGTCAGGTGACCTGCTGCACTGGTAACAGACTACAGAAGTATTTTTAATTAAAACATTTAATACATGGCCTTGTAATAAGTGCTAAAGCATTTTTCAGAGTCTGTTGCCTTGTGCAACACAAACTGTACACACACACACACGTGCCTCTGCATATTAGCAAATTGTAACACTACACAGTATATTACTGGATTGCTTGCATTTACAGATATTTGCATGCACATTAATTTATATGACAATGCATAAATATATGCATCTTATGTATAAAAGTCTATATTAGAAGCAGAAAGGGAAAGCTGAGTTTACTGTATACATCTGGATAAAAAAGTAGAACAAAGAATTCTAAAATGAGCTCAAATATTGGTATGAATGGCTTATTTCCAAGATAATTATTTAAAAAAAAATCCTGTGGGGGATTTGCTTTCCCCTGCTGGGATATGGTCACTCTGCATAGGCCTAAGATGTAGGCCAAGTGGAAATGCACGTAGGGGATTAAATAGAAAAGGTAATTCCTAGTCAAACTGGATAGCTCCTTTATTCATTTTCTCGGATTATCATCAAATTTATGTCACCAGCAAAGTAGCTTTATTGAGTTTCACAGATATATTCCTTTTGCTTTTATTGTCATTAGTTGGCATGCTGACATTTTCATATGTGTCTCTGCTAATGCCTCAAAATTACTCCATCCAGCAATGTAACAATTGAATAGATAATTTTAATACGATTCAGCCTGACTTCACACTCTGCACTCCTTCCTGTCTTTATAGAATGCAAATTGTAACCTGTTTTTAAAGCCATGCAGTGCTGTGAACTTTAATGGGATTTGACAACATCATATTAGGCACAACAACTACGCATAATGTACCGAAAAATTGGACGTGAAATTGGAAACATAGCCGAGAACAAAGTAAATTTACATGGTTTGGTAGTTTGAATGTCTGATATCATATTCTCTCATGCAGGCTCCATAAAAAGCAAGGGTTTAACAATGGATATCAGCGGAAAGTGCTTTTAAAGTTAAACCTGATGGATGGCTTGTCAAAAAAAATAATTGCACTGGCTGGAAAGTTAGGATGCGTGCTGAGGGGGAGAGAGCCGGATCTGTGCAGAGATGATGGGAAGTGACAGTGGTCTGTCAAGAAGCAGTGCCTGCCCAGAGAAGTGTGAAGCCCCAGCTATAAGGTGGCAGAGTAGAACAGGCTGTCAGAGCAGGAAAGTGGCTTTAATACGCCGAAAAGCAAAGGAATCCGCCTGTCAGAGCTGCTCAGCCGTGCTGAAAAAGGAAAAGTACACAGCACAAAGGTAGAGACATTAACTAAGGGAGGGAGAGGCAAGAAAAGCAGGGGGCGGGGTGACAGTGCAGGGTACAGCTTTAATAATAAAAATTGCATCGGGCAGAGAAATAGCAATTAAGACAAAGCTACACCGTTTCATCACTTATGGCTTCATTTACTTGACCTGTCACTGATAATTCAAACATTAGAAGAGAGGAATCTCATCAAAGCTAATTCGTTTCAGTCTTCCTTCCAAAACAGACTTTGATATTCTGTTCTTCATTTGCCTTCTGGCATATTTAAATGTAACACATGGCCTTCTAAGTGCATCCCAGCAGTGTTTGCAGTACAGTTTTCTTGCATTTTGTGAAACGGTACAGTTGACAAGAGCCACACTCCCGAAAGATGGATTCTGGTACCTTAGAGGCCTTTACATTTTATGTTTGGCTCGCAGCCAGCATGGCGTCTAATCATTATTCTTAACAGTTTTCCACAAACAACTTCTTCCTATATTAGCTTCTGCATCATTATTCCAATTAATCAGTACTCAGATTGTCACACCTCATTGAAAATAATGAAGATGACAGATCTGGGGTTAACTAGTTTACCCTAAAATTATCCTGCGTCTAATAATCACTCACATTATGCTATGCAAACATGTGATACATCTTACGTGGCTGGCTGTTGTGTTGTTGGAAATTATTTGTATTGCTGGTCTTAGATGTAACGAAGATGTTTCATCTGTTTTCTTATACTTGCTTGACACCCATTATGGCTTGTCTTTCAAACATCCCTTATTTGTTAGTTAAAAAAAAACACTTCATCTTGTACTATATGTTTTGGCAGAAAGAATTTCTGATATTCATAGAGCTGTAAGTGACATTTTAATATTTTTAATTGTCTGCTGTCTGAAAACTGGCAATGCAGCCATTTTTTTAATTATTAACTCAAGTCATTAAAGACAGCCTCCCTGGGTTAATTCCCAGATACCTCATATGCTGAGTTCATATTTTCAATGTGTGTAATTATTAAAATACTTCATGAGAAAAAAGCTTGAGACACCATTTTTTCTGATAAGTAGAGGAGATTGACAGCAAAATATTTAATGTTTTCTTGACGTGAGTTGATGATAAAACCTTTAACCTCTCTTACCGTAGTTCAGGAGTGAAGGCAAGTAAAAACTGTGTTAACAAGGCTGCTAGAAACACTATATTGATGCAAACAACTGTCTAATGGCTAATGGTTAAGAAATTTGTAGCTTTAACGCCTAATTGCATTCATGACATCGGTCTAATTTTTACAAGTAATAAAAACAGAAAATACCTGCCACTTAAGCACAGAGGTTTAAGATTGCAAAGAACTAACAAGATATTACTGAAGTCCTGCCTTCAGCTGTGTCATTCCCAACTGCAAATTATGAAACTGAGCAAGTTATTTAAACAGCATGCTCTCAAATCACCGTTGAAATTAAGTACTAGTGCCTGCTGGGGTTACTGAGTTAACAAATGAGTTTAAAAAAAATGCCTGTTTGCATTTAAAATAGGTGACTTGTCACATCATGAATGTGATTTCATTTGCAGGCAGTATCCTTTTCTGCAACTCACGTCTTTCATGTACTCACATTTATCTTGTGGTGGCAGGCCAGGTGTAGGCGCATGTGTATAACATTCACGTTAGTCTGTTCTGAGAGTCCGGGTTCTCTGTGTGTGCCTAGAGCAGAAAATTGCTTCCTTTGCCAGAAAATTCCACAAAGTATCCTTTTCTACTAGTCCCCCCAACACACACACACACACACACTCACACACACACCTTGATAGCTTATGTGTGCGGAACAAGACTCCTGTATCAGAGAATATATGGGGTGTTGCTATGTTTCAGACTTAAAATAAAACTTAAGTGGGGTTCATCTGTATCTTGTATGAGATAGGCAGCAGTTTCACACTTGGTTTCTTGTCTCTAATAGCAAGCCACAAACCTGGGTCTTTATGTTGCTGTACTGTTTTATCTGCTGGTTTTCCTGTGTTTTGTTGAACGTCGCTTTTGTCAACGATTACAGGAGGTTATTGAGATTGTCAAATATCCGGATAGTTGAACATCCGATATCTCAAAGTGACATTTCTTTGAAAAAGGGGAGTGGGATTTGGAAGGGGGTGAAAGTTTGTATTCATGTGATCGGGTGTTGAGATTAGGGTAAGGATATAGTTTTGTGTTTTTGTGCGAGAGTGTGTGTATTTTGGGGTGTAGGTATCAGGATTAAGTAAGGGGTTAGATGTAATGTTTGTAGGGTGCATTGGTGTGTGTGTGTGTGTGTGTGTTCTTGTCCGTCTTGTGTAGTGGCATTATTGGGGAAGTTTTTTTTTTTTTTAAGGTGCAGGGGTAGGGTTAGACTAAGAGTTAGCATATATTATTGAGGTGGAGAAACCTCCCTGCCCACCTCAGTAATATATGCTAACCCTAAGCCTGCCTGCCCACTCCCCTGCAGCCCTAACCCTGCAGGGTTAGTTAGGGATTAATTTACTTACTGTCAACCTCTGTCCATCAGAGCCATGGGGGCCAGATTGGGGGTGAATTTGTAGTTTCCCATCCAATGATCAAGGTTTCTTTGAACAGGGTCAGGGATGAACTCTGCTTCACATAGATGGGGAGCTTATTCCACAGAGTGGGGATTCTTTACAACACATACCAGCCCCTCCAGCAAGTTCTGTTTAAGTTGCAGGCAGAATTCAGGTCCTTGAATTTAGTGGTTCTGAAGCTGTTTGTCTTGCGGATGTGCAAGAGAACCACCAGAGCTCGATCTGAGGATGCCTTATTTGCTAGGCATAGATTGCCTCTCACTAACCTGTAGGAGACTGAATACAGAGATTGGACCTTAAGGCGATCTTTGTAAGACAGAGTATTCATACCCTAGTGAGGAACCTTTGAGGGCATTCCTCCTCTTACAAGTGCCTGGCTGGGTACATGCCAAAGGGGGCATTGTACTCAATGATAGGTCTGATAATGGCTAAGTGGTACTATAACGTCCTCGGTCCTGAGAGCCATGCTGTTGCTTATGAGTTGGGCAACATAGAATGATTTTCTTACTATCCTGGCAATGTGTTAGTCGAATGCCAGATTACTGTCTACATATGTTCCCAGATCCCTAACTATTCGGTCAACTCATAGGGGTGTTTTATCAATGAAGAGTCTGTCATCTCCCTAGCAGGTGGCAGCTGTGACCATAATGCTGTACATTTTTCTGAAAATTTGGCCATTGTAATGGCCAGCCATTCGCCCTTCTACACCAGCTTTCCTTCAGGTCCATGACAAACGACTAATCTTTACAATTTCCAGGACCAAAGCCATGTTTGGCATGGTTGCCTGTCTGAAAAAGCCCCACTTCACAAAACATAAATAACCATTAAAAATTCATCCACTTGTTGTTGATTGCCAGTTTTAATTTTTATGTAAGTAGGTTTCTATGAGAATTTTATTTATTTAATTTCGTCTGTATTTATTTATCCCTTTTGTCGACTGTGTTATTTCCAATAGGGTGATGGCCTTTTTTTTAGGGTAGACCTGAGGTGCTATTTATACTACTAGGGGAAATTTGGTGAGAGCTCCAGGGAACTTCCCCTAATTTCTTTTTTTGATAGGTGCTGTGGCATCTTTTACAATTGCATCAGCTACCACCAACTCAAGCAAATGGGACCTCAGTTTAACATCTCACCTGAAGGATAGCATACTCAGGAGTATAGCACACCCCTTATGCTGCACAACAGTGTCAGCAACCCAGTTACCTGGAGTGGGAATAGAACCCCCACAGCCTCCTGGTCTTCCTGCATCAAAGGTGAGCATGCTGCCTCTTGAATCACTGACACTGCAAACAGCTGCCCATGCATTTCACCTTCTGTTTTGTCCATACTGATGACAAACTTGCTTCCAAGTTTATAAGGGAGCTTTCATTTGTAAAGCTGGATGTCATCATTGTTGTCTTACTACCTTACTGCTACCTCTTGAACCTGTTGCAGCAGATTGCATCCCCCCCAGCCTCATTGGATTGTGCCATTTTGTGTCTCACTTGCGGAAGTGCATCTTTGTCACTCTGTTTCTTGTGTTGACTAGGCAGCAGGTCTACCTTCATCTGGCTACTTCCTGCCCTGCCTCATGTTGAAGCATCTTAACTTTAATTAGTGTCCAGCATACACACACTTTTTTGCTTTTAGCAAGGACAAGCTTTACTCATCCCCAAAGCTCCCAGCTTGCCTGCTGTGTACTGTACTGCAGATTATCATGTAACCTTAACAATTTCTTGTCCAGTGGACCTTCCCTTCATTCTGTCATATGATACTTTCATCCATTACAAAACTTTCTTCTGTTCAGGGCCGATTTATCCTACTTTTAAAGTACTTCATTTTTAACAGAGCAAGATGCTAATTATGTGACCTGCTTTGATAGCAGGTCTGAACTTCTTCTATTTTCCTTTTTGGGTTTCTTTGGCTGCAATAAAAAAAGGTTTTAATTTGTGTATGTACTCTGTATTTTTTCATTTTTAGGGTTATGACATAAAAAGCTCCATTCTGAATGTGTTTGGTTAACAGACTGATGCATAAATACATCAAAACTGTTTGCATACTGATTTGTCTAAGGATATGTCTAGAGCTATTCCTTACTTTCTGTACACACCTACATTCATTCCATTAGTCACCATATTCGGGATTTCTACATCAGCAAGTTACTGTATCCTGCACCTTCAAGTACCTGTTGCAGGAGGTTCCTCAGCCCCTAGCAGAAATATGCACCGACTGCTGTTACCCTTATTGCATCCTTCACTTTAGAGTGCCTGCTGTTGAACATGAAAAGGATTTGGTACTTCATACTGCTGGATTTGAGGACCGCCACCTCACTCAGTTGGGAAGCCTGACTTAAGTTAATTCAAAGGGCATAATGGCTTTGCTGCTTGTTGATGTTCAAACTTCTGTGCTGGAGATATTGTATCCCCTTTATGTTGGTCACACTGCAGCTCTTGCCACAAACGCTTTGGTTTTATGTTCTTCAGTTACTTCCTTTAACATGCCCACTGTGCCTTTATGCACAGACTCTGATGGGCCAACTTTCCCTTTATCTGTATGTAAAGTCTGTAAGAGCATGCAAAGTTACCCAAGAACCATTCTAATATGGGACATATTTTTTGTAGAACTAAGGAAACAAATTCTCATTTCTTTCCTCATTACCGTAACCCCCCCCTGCTATGTATTCTAACGTTCCTTTCCTTATTACCGTAATCCCCCCAGCTATGTATTCTAACGTTCCTTTCCTCATTACCGTAATCCCCCCAGCTATGTATTCTAACGTTCCTTTCCTCATTACCGTAACCCCCCAGCTATGTATTCTAACGTTCCTTTCCTCATTACCATAACCCCCCAGCTATGTATTCTAATGTTCCTTTCCTCATTACCGTAACCCCCCCCAGCTATGTATTCTAACGTTCCTTTCCTCATTACCGTAACCCCCCGGCTATGTATTCTAACGTTCCTTTCCTCATTACCGTAACCCCCCAGCTATGTATTCTAACATTCCTTTCCTCATTACCGTAACCCCCCCAGCTATGTATTCTAACGTTCCTTTCCTTATTACCGTAACCCTCCCCTGCTATGTATTCTAACGTTCCTTTCCTCATTACCATAACCCCCCAGCTATGTATTCTAACATTCCTTTCCTCATTACCATAACCCTCCCCTGCTATGTATTCTAACATTCCTTTCCTCATTACCGTAACCCTCCCCTGCTATGTATTCTAACGTTCCTTTCCTCATTAACGTAACCCCCCCCAGCTATGTATTCTAACGTTCCTTTCCTCATTACCGTAACCCCCCCAGCTATGTATTCTAATGCTCCTTTCCTCATTATCGTAACCCCCCAGCTATGTATTCTAACGTTCCTTTCCTCATTACCATAAACCCGCTCGTTATGTAGTCTAACGTTCCTTTCCTCATTACCATAACCCCCAGTTATGTATTCTAACATTCCTTTCCTCATTACTGTATCCCCCCCAGTTATGTATTCTAACATTCCTTTCCTCATAACCGTAACCCCCCCCAGTTATGTATTCTAACGTTCCTTTCCTCATTACCATAATCCCCCCAGCTATGTAGTCTAACATGCCTTTCCTCATTACCGTAACCCCCCCAGTTATGTATTCTAACATTCCTTTCCTCATTACCGTAACCCCCAGTTATGTATTCTAACGTTCCTTTCCTCATTACCATAACCCCCAGCTATGTATTCTAACATTCCTTTCCTCATTACCGTAGCCCCCCCCAGCTATGTATTCTAACGTTCCTTTCCTCATTACCGTAACCCCCCAGCTATGTATTCTAACGCTCCTTTCCTCATTACCATAACCCCCCAGTTATGTATTCTAACATTCCTTTCCTCATTACCGTAACCCCCCCAGCTATGTATTCTAACATTCCTTTCCTCATTATCGTAACCCCCCCAGCTATGTATTCTAACATTCCTTTCCTCATTACCGTAACCCCCCACCTATGTATTCTAACATTCCTTTCCTCATTACCGTAACCCCCCAGCTATGTATTCTAACATTCCTTTCCTCATTACCAAAACCCTCCCAGCTATGTATTCTAACGTTCCTTTCCTCATTACCGTAACCCCCCAGCTATGTTTTCTAACGTTCCTTTCCTCATTACCATAACCTCCCCAGCTATGTATTCTAACGTTCCTTTCCTCATTACCGTTACCCCCCCAGTTATGTATTCTAACATTCCTTTCCTCATTACCGTAACCCTCCCAGCTATGTATTCTAATGTTCCTTTCCTCATTACCGTAACCCCCCAGCTATGTATTCTAACGTTCCTTTCCTCATTACCATAACCTCCCCTGCTATGTATTCTAACGTTCCTTTCCTCATTACCGTAACCCCCCCAGCTATGTATTCTAACATTCTTTCCTCATTACCGTAACCCCCCAGCTATGTATTCTAACGTTCCTTTCCTCATTACCGTAACCTCCCCTGCTATGTATTCTAACGTTCCTTTCCTCATTACCATAACCTCACCTGCTATGTATTCTAACATTCCTTTCCTCATTACCGTAACCCCCCAGCTATGTATTCTAACGTTCCTTTCCTCATTACCGTAGCCCCCCAGCTATGTATTCTAACGTTCCTTTCCTCATTACCGTAACCCCCCAGCTATGTATTCTAACATTCCTTTCCTCATTACCGTAACCCCCCAGCTATGTATTCTAACATTCCTTTCCTCATTACCGTAACCCCCCAGCTATGTATTCTAACATTCCTTTCCTCATTACCGTAACCCCCTAGCTATGTATTCTAACGTTCCTTTCCTCATTACCGTAACTCTCCCCTGCTATGTATTCTAACGTTCCTTTCCTCATTACCATAACCGCCCCAGCTATGTATTCTAACGTTCCTTTCCTCATTACCGTAACCGCCCCAGCTACATATTCTAACGTTCCGTTCCTCATTACCGTAACCCCCCAGCTATGTATTCTAACGTTCCTTTCCTCATTACCGTAACCCCCCCAGCTATGTATTCTAATGCTCCTTTCCTCATTACCGTAACCCTCCCAGCTATGTATTCTAACGTTCCTTTCCTCATTACCGTAACCCCCCCGTTATGTATTCTAACATTCCTTTCCTCATTACCGTAACCCCTCCAGCTATGTATTCTAACATTCCTTTCCTCATTACCGTAACCCCCCAGCTATGTATTCTAACGTTCCTTTCCTCATTACCGTAACCTCCCCTGCTATGTATTCAAATGTTCCTTTCCTCATTACCGTAACCCCCCCAGCTATGTATTCTAACATTCCTTTCTTCATTATCGTAACCCCCCAGCTATGTATTCTAAAGTTCCTTTCCTCATTACCGTAACCTCCCATGCTATGTATTGTAACGTTCCTTTCCTCATTACCATAACCTCCCCTGCTATGTATTCTAACATTCCTTTCCTCATTACCGTAACCCCCCAGCTATGTATTCTAACGTTCCTTTCCTCATTACCATAACCCCCCAGCAATGTATTCTAACGTTCCTTTCCTCATTACCGTAACCTCCCCTGCTATGTATTCTAACGTTCCTTTCCTCATTACCGTAACCCCCCAGCTATGTATTCTAACGTTCCTTTCCTCATTACCATAACCCCCCCAGCTATGTATTCTAACATTCCTTTCCTCATTATCGTAACCCTCCAGCTATGTATTCTAACATTCCTTTCCTCATTACCGTAACCCCCCAGCTATGTATTCTAACATTCCTTTCCTCATTACCGTAACCCCCCCAGCTATGTATTCTAACGTTCCTTTCCTCATTACTGTAACCCCCCTGCTATGTATTCTAACATTCCTTTCCTCGTTACCGTAACCCCCAGCTATGTATTCTAACATTCCTTTCCTCATTACCATAACCCGCCCCAGCTATGTATTCTAACATTCCTTTCCTCATTACCGTAACACCCCCAGCTATGTATTCTAACATTCCTTTCCTCATTATCATAACCCCCCCAGCTATGTATTCTAACGTTCCTTTCCTCACTACCGTAACCCCCCAGCTATGTATTCTAACATTCCTTTCCTCATTACCGTAACCCCCCAGCTATGTATTCTAACATTCCTTTCCTCATTACCGTAACCCCAGCTATGTATTCTAACGTTCCTTTCCTCATTACCGTAACCCCCCAGCTATGTATTCTAACATTCCTTTCCTCCTTACCGTAACCCCCCCAGCTATGTATTCTAACATTCCTTTCCTCATTACCGTAACCCCCCCAGTTATGTATTCTAACATTCCTTTCCTCATTACCGTAACCCCCCAGCTATGTATTTTAACGTTCCTTTCCTCATTACCATAACCCCCAGCTATGTATTCTAACATTCCTTTCCTCATTATCGTAACCCCCCCTAGCTATGTATTCTAACGTTCCTTTCCTCATTATCGTAACCCCCCAGCTATGTATTCTAACGTTCCTTTCCTCATTACCGTAACCCTCCCCTGCTATGTATTCTAACATTCCTTTCCTCATTACCATAACCCCCCTCATCTATGTATTCTAACGTTCCTTTCCTCATTACCATAACCCCCCCCAGCTATGTATTCTATCGTTCCTTTCCTCATTACCGTAACCCCCCAGCTATGTATTCTAACGTTCCTTTCCTCATTACCGTAACCCCCCCAGCTATGTATTCTAACGTTCCTTTCCTCATTACCGTAACCCCCCCAGTTATGTAGTCTAACATTCCTTTCCTCATTACCGTAACCCCCCCAGCTATGTATTGTAACATTCCTTTCCTCATTACCGTAACCCGCCAGCTATGTATTCTAATGTTCCTTTACTCATTACCGTAACCCCCCCAGTTATGTATTCTAACATTCCTTTCCTCATTACCGTAACCCCCCCAGTTATGTATTCTAACATTCCTTTCCTCCTTACTGTAACCCCCCCAGCTATGTATTCTAACGTTCCTTTCCTCATTATCGTAACCCTCCCCTGCTATGTATTCTAACGTTCCTTTCCTCATTACAGTAACCCCCAGCTATGTATTCTAACATTCCTTTCCTCATTACCGTAACCCCCCCAGCTATGTATTCTAACATTCCTTTCCTCATTACCGTAACCCCCCTGCTATGTATTCTAACGTTCCTTTCCTCATTATCGTAACCCCCCCAGCTATGTATTCTAACATTCCTTTCCTCATTACCGTAACCCCCCTGCTATGTATTCTAACGTTCCTTTCCTCATTACCGTAACCCCCCAGCTATATATTCTAACATTCCTTTCCTCATTACCATAACCCCCCAGCTATGTATTCTAACATTCCTTTCCTCATTACCGTAACCCCCCCAACTATGTATTCTAACGTTCCTTTCCTCATTACCGTAACCCCCCAACTATGTATTCTAACGTTCCTTTCCTCATTACCGTAACTCTCCAGCTATGTATTCTAACATTCCTTTCCTCATTACCGTAACCCCCCAGCTATGTATTCTAACGTTCCTTTCCTCATTACCATAACCTCCCCTGCTATGTATTCTAACATTCCTTTCCTCATTACCGTAACCCCCCAGCTATGTATTCTAACGTTCCTTTCCTCATTACCGTAACCCCCCAGCAATGTATTCTAATTTTCCTTTCCTCATTACCGTAACCTCCCCTGCTATGTATTCTAACATTCCTTTCCTCATTACCATAACCCCCCAGCTATGTATTCTAATGTTCCTTTCCTCATTACCATAACCCCCCCAGCTATGTATTCTAACATTCCTTTCCTCATTATCGTAACCCCCCAGCTATGTATTCTAACATTCCTTTCCTCATTACCGTAACCCCCCCAGCTATGTATTCCAACGTTCCTTTCCTCATTACCGTAACCCCCCTGCTGTGTATTCTAACATTCCTTTCCTCATTACCATAACCCACCCCAGCTATGTATTCTAACATTCCTTTCCTCATTACCGTAACCTCCCCAGCTATGTATTCTAACATTCCTTTCCTCATTATCGTAACCCCCCCAGCTATGTATTCTAACGTTCCTTTCCTCATTACCGTAACCCCCCAGCTATGTATTCTAACATTCCTTTCCTCATTACCGTAACCCCCCAGCTATGTATTCTAACATTCCTTTCCTCATTACCGTAACCCCCCCAGCTATGTATTCTAACGTTCCTTTCCTCATTACCGTAACCCCCCAGCTATGTATTCTACCATTCCTTTCCTCATTATCGTAACCCCCACAGCTATGTATTCTAACATTCCTTTCCTCATTACCGTAACCCCCCAGTTATGTATTCTAACGTTCCTTTCCTCATTACCGTAACCCCCCAGCTATGTATTCTAACATTCCTTTCCTCATTACTGTAACCCCCAGCTATGTATTCTAACATTCCTTTCCTCATAATCGTAACCCCCCCAACTATGTATTCTAACGTTCCTTTCCTCATTATTGTAACCCCCCAGCTATGTATTCTAACGTTCCTTTCCTCATTACCGTAACCCTCCCCTACTATGTATTCTAACATTCCTTTCCTCATTACCATAACTGCCCTCATCTATGTATTCTAACATTCCTTTCCTCATTGCCATAACCCCCCAGCTATGTATTCTAACGTTCCTTTCCTCATTACCGTAACCCCCCAGCTATGTATTCTAACGTTCCTTTCCTCATTACCATAACCCCCCCAGTTATGTATTCTAACATTCCTTTCCTCATTACCGTAACCCCCTCAGCTATGTATTCTAATGTTCCTTTCCTCATTACCGTAACCCCCCAGCTATGTATTCTAACGCTCCTTTCCTCATTACCGTAACCCCCCCAACTATGTATTCTAACATTCCTTTCCTCATTACCGTAACCCCCCAGCTATGTATTCTAACATTCCTTTCCTCACTACCGTAACCCCCAACAGCTATGTATTCTAGCATTCCTTTCCTCATTACCGTAACCCCCCAGCTATGTATTCTAACATTCCTTTCCTCATTACTGTAACCCCCCCAGCTATGTATTCTAACATTCCTTTCCTCATTACCGTAACCTCCCCTGCTATGTATTCTAACATTCCTTTCCTCATTACCGTAACCCCCCCCCAGCTATGTATTCTAACATTCCTTTCCTCATTACTGTAACCCCCCTGCTATGTATTCTAACGTTCCTTTCCTCATTACCGTAACCCCCCAGCTATATATTCTAACATTCCTTTCCTCATTACCATAGCCCCCCAGCTATGTATTCTAACATTCCTTTCCTCATTACCGTAACCCCCCAGCTATGTATTCTAACATTCCTTTCCTCATTACCGTAACCCCCCAGTTATGTATTCTAACATTCCTTTCCTCATTACCGTAACCCCCCAGCTATTTATTCTAACATTCCTTTCCTCATTACCATAACCCCCCAGCTATGTATTCTAACATTCCTTTCCTCATTACCGTAACCCCCCCAGCTATGTATTCTAACATTCCTTTCCTTATTACTGTAACCCCCCAGCTATGTATTCTAACGTTCCTTTCCTCATTACCGTAACCCCCCAGCTATGTATTCTAACATTCCTGTCCTCATTACCGTAACCCCCCCAGCTATGTATTCTAACATTCCTTTCCTTATTACCGTAACCCCCCAGCTATGTATTCTAACATTCCTTTCCTCATTACCGTAACCTCCCCTGCTATGTATTCTAACATTCCTGTCCTCATTACCATAACCCCCCCAGCTATGTATTCTAACATTCCTTTCCTCATTACTGTAACTCCCCAGCTATGTATTCTAACATTCCTTTCCTCATTATCGCAACCCCCCCAGCTATGTATTCTAACGTTCCTTTCCTCATTACTGTAACCCCCCAGCTATGTATTCTAACATTCCTTTCCTCATTACCGTAACCCCCCAGCTATGTATTCTAACATTCCTTTCCTCATTACCGTAACCCCCCAGCTATGTATTCTAACATTCCTTTCCTCATTACCGTAACCCCCCCAGCTATGTATTCTAACATTCCTTTCCTCATTACTGTATCCCCCCAGCTATGTATTCTAACATTCCTTTCTTCGTTACCGTAACCCCCCCCAGCTATGTATTCTAACATTCCTTTCCTCATTACCATAACCCGCCCCAGCTATGTATTCTAACATTCCTTTCCTCATTACCGTAACCCCCCCAGCTATGTATTCTAACATTCCTTTCCTCATTATCATAACCCCCCCCAGCTATGTATTCTAACGTTCCTTTCCTCACTACCGTAACCCCCCAGCTATGTATTCTAACATTCCTTTCCTCATTACCGTAACCCCCTAGCTATGTATTCTAACGTTCCTTTCCTCATTACCGTAACCCCCCAGCTATGTATTCTAACATTCCTTTCCTCATTATCGTAACCCCCCCAGCTATGTATTCTAACATTCCTTTCCTCATTGCCATAACCCCCCCAGCTATGTATTCTAACATTCCTTTCCTCATTACCATAACCCCCCAGCTATGTATTCTAACATTCCTTTCCTCATTATCGTAACCCCCCAGCTATGTATTCTAACGTTCCTTTCCTCATTACCGTAACCCCCCAGCTATGTATTCTAACGTTCCTTTCCTCATTACCGTAACCCTCCCCTGCTATGTATTCTAATGTTCCTTTTCTCATTACCGTAACCCCCCAGCTATGTAGTCTAACATTCCTTTCCTCATTACCGTAACCCCCCCAGCTATGTATTCTAACATTCCTTTCCTCATTACCGTAACCCCCCAGCTATGTATTCTAATGTTCCTTTACTCATTACCGTAACCCCCCCAGTTATGTATTCTAACATTCCTTTCCTCATTACCGTAACCCCCCCAGCTATGTATTCTAACGTTCCTTTCCTCATTACCGTAACCCCCCCTGCTATGTATTCTAACGTTCCTTTCCATTTTCATTTTGCTCCCCACACACATTTTTTTTTTTTTTATTACTTGTACTCACTAATGAAACTGAGCACAAGAGTGCAAAGGCAATGTTCTTTATTTGCTTTTGAACAGGACTAGAGTTTATCTACCTCTTAAAGCTGATATTTGATTCTTAAAATCAGCAGCTTAGTAACAATTTCTGAAGTTGCAACCTTAAACTGGATGTTTTTATCACAAAACATCAATCATATTTATACTACTATTTCATACAGAAGAGGTTATCAGGGACCTGGGGACCCAGGTTGACAGTGGCCTTTCTTTTGACACTCACATTGCTAAAGTGGTTAGAAAGACCTTCTACATTGCCCACCTGATCATGAAGGGATTCACATCCAGATCTAGTGAGGTCATTGTTCCCCTGTACTCTTCACTTATCAGACCAATGATCGAGTACAATGCCCCATTCGGGATGTATCTCACCCGACATCTGCAGCAATTGGAGAGACCCCAAAAGTTCCTCACCAAAAGGATAAAGGGACTCCAAAATCTGTCATATGCTGCCAGATTGAAGAAACTCCAGCTCTATTCAGTCGCATACCGCCTGCTCAGAGGTGACATGTGCCTGACATACAAGGCCATGTCCAACCCGAATTAATGGACATGCTCCACCTCAAAAATCCAAATCCACCAAAACCACTAGAGCAAGCGACTTAAACCTTAGCACGGATATAAATAGGACGTGCTGGAGGGATAGATTTATCACTCAGAGACTCCCTATGCTGTGGAATAAAATCCCGGTCCATGTGAGGCAGAGCACCTCGCTGACTCTGTTCAAGAGAAATCTAGACCTGTGGATGGGAGATCGTAGGTTTACCCCGGGAATCATCTCTGGGTCACTGCTGGACAGAGGCACAACAAACTAATGGGCACAGTATTTTTTCATATAAGGGGTGGCGTAAGCCACAATAATTTGGGCTAGGCTTATAAATGCCTTAGGGCAGATAGCCTAGTATAAACCTATGAACCTATGAACCTATAAATAGTTTCTGTATGAACCAGGTGTGTCTTGATTTGATAGTTCTAAAGAATCACTCTTTTCGTTAGGGTTATTTGCTTTTGCCAAAATCCCTGTATTGATGCCTGAATGTATCCCCCTAGTGCCCTTTCCCCTCCATCGCACTCACGCCAAGTTCATATCTATGATATAGATGCCTTCATGTGTCCCCCTACTGCCCCTTCCCCTCCATCGCACTAAGTTTGTGTCTATGATATAGATGCCTTCATGTGTCCCCCTACTGCCCCTTCCCCTCCATCGCACTCACACCAAGTTTGTATCTATGATATAGATGCCTTCATGTGTCCCCCTACTGCCCCTTCCCCTCCATCGCACTAAGTTTGTATCTATGATATAGATGCCTTCATGTGTCGCCCTACTGCCCCTTCCCCTCCATTGCACTCACACCAAGTTCGTATCTATGATATAGATGCCTGCTTGTGTTCCCCTGCTGCTCTTTCCCCTCCATTGCACTCACACCAAGTTCATATCTATGATATAGATGCCTGCGTGTGTGTCCCTACTGCTCTTTCCCTCATTGCACTCGCACCAAGTTCATATCTATGATATAGATGCCTGCGTGTGTCCCTATTGCTCTTTCCCTCATCGCACTCGCACCAAGTTCATATCTATGATATAGATGCCTGCGTGTGTGTCCCTATTGCTCTTTCCCTCATCGCACTCGCACCAAGTTCATATCTGTGATATAGATGCCTGCGTGTGTGTCCCTATTGCTCTTTCCCTCATCGCACTCGCACCAAGTTCATATCTATGATATAGATGCCTGCGTGTGTCCCTATTGCTCTTTCCCTCATCGCACTCGCACCAAGTTCATATCTATGATATAGATGCCTGCGTGTGTGTCCCTATTGCTCTTTCCCTCATCGCACTCGCACCAATTTCATATCTATGATATAGATGCCTGCGTGTGTGTCCCTATTGCTCTTTCCCTCATCGTGACTCGCACCAAGTTCATATCTATGATATAGATGCCTGCGTGTGTCCCTATTGCTCTTTCCCTCATCGCACTCGCACCAAGTTCATATCTATGATATAGATGCCTGCGTGTGTCCCTATTGCTCTTTCCCTCATCGCACTCGCACCAAGTTCATATCTATGATATAGATGCCTGCGTGTGTGAACCTATTGCTCTTTCCCTCATCGCACTCGCACCAAGTTCATATCTATGATATAGATGCCTGTGTGTGTCCCTATTGCTCTTTCCCTCATCGCACTCAAGCACCAAGTTCATATCTATGATATAGATGCTCTGCGTGTGTCCCTATTGCTCTTTCCCTCATCGCACTCGCACCAAGTTCATATCTATGATATAGATGCCTGCGTGTGTCCCTATTGCTCTTTCCCTCATCGCACTCGCACCAAGTTCATATCTATGATATAGATGCCTGCGTGTGTGTCCCTATTGCTCTTTCCCTCATCGCACTCGCACCAAGTTCATATCTATGATATAGATGCCTGCGTGTGTCCCTATTGCTCTTTCCCTCATCGCACTCGCACCAAGTTCATATCTATGATATAGATGCCTGTGTGTGTCCCCCTATTGCTCTTTCCCTCATCGCACTCGCACCAAGTTCATATCTATGATATAGATGCCTGCGTGTGTGTCCCTATTGCTCTTTCCCTCATCGCACTCGCACCAAGTTCATATCTATGATATAGATGCCTGCGTGTGTCCCTATTGCTCTTTCCCTCATCGCACTCGCACCAAGTTCATATCTATGATATAGATGCCTGTGTGTGTCCCCCTATTGCTCTTTCCCTCATCGCACTCGCACCAAGTTCGTATCTATGATATAGATGCCTGCGTGTGTGTCCCTACTGCTCTTTCCCTCATCGCACTCGCACCAAGTTCGTATCTATGATCCGGGAATACAGCACAATGAGCAGTGCTATAATCTCATATGTGTGTTAAGTACATTCCCGTCTGCTAATGAGTATTATTTTCAAATGTCCCAACTGTGCTACGAAAGCAGCTTCTATTGCACTGTGTTCCTTTTGGTGTTGCATGCTTTGAATAGTTCCATTATGCACATTTTTTTCTAACCTCATGGAACATGGAAAAAACGTACAAATGTATTAACACCTCTACAGAAATAACAGATATTGAATAAATTATTGTACGGGGAGAAACAAGCAAGATGAACTTCCTAACAAACCCCACGTTGGAAGCCCTGATAATCATCATAGTTTTACATCTGTGTACAGCAACAGATTTCAACGAGTCAAAAGCATTCAAACTTACAACATTCAAAAATAAAAAAAATAAACATGTTCCAACATACAGGTGGGAATTAATGAATGCTAAGAACTTTGGAAGCTCTGTTGCATGTTTTCCTGAATGAAGCATAACTTTAATTATGATTTTGTTTTCACTTCCAAGGTGCATTCTTTCAGTTTGTAATATTTTGCAAAAGGGAAGTACAGGCAAAGACTTCCTCATGTTGAGTGTTCAAGAACTCTAATCAAATGCCTTGAGAAACATTCCCAATGTAATTAATTTCACATATTGTGTCACTGAAGTTTTAAACTTATTGTTATCTGTAAAGATCCTTTACACGGAGCTAGAGCTGACTGTTCAAGAACCAGCTTAGCAGCTGTTTTGCGCAGTACATGGGATCTCCCACACATGGTGTGGAGCAGAGAACGTATTAGAAAAAGAAATACACGAGGTGATTCAAAAGTGATAACCCTGATGTGTTAAAGCCTTGCAGCTGAGAAGCCCCACACAACACAGGATCCTGACACCTGCTCTGATACGGAGACAGTGGGTAGCATATTTCTGTTTTTGTCTTCGCAATCATATCTTTTCTTTGCTGTCAGCTGTTATAGAAAGTTTAGGAGGAGTCTATTTTGGTAACCTTCCCAATATTTCAGTAACTGCTGAAAAAGGTGCAGAAAACATGAGCAGGTAATAGTTTTCCACCTCATGTTGTCTGTTTTTCTGCAGCAGTTCTAGTGATATGACTGACTTTTGCAGGCCCTAGCTGTTCACATTATGTCCTGCAATGACATTTGTATACCGACTGTTCATAACATGTATTTAGTGCCACTGCATATAGTTGCCTGATTGCTGACTGACCGTGGCCATTTCTTTTTAATATTTGTTCTGTATATGAATGACCACACACACACCTTCAGTTCTGAGTTCTGCTTTAAGAATGGTGTCACTTATTCAGGGGGTTACAGGCAGCTTGCCACTTTCTTCTTCCTGATGTCACTGCTTTTATGACCAATAATGTTTTTTTTTTTTTTTTAATCTTTTGGTATTGTATTGTCTCTCTGGTATTATTTCTGTAGAAAGGTTATCTTGCTGTCATCAGAACTTTCACTTTTACAAAGCTTCATACATTCATTTTCTCATCAGCACAAACTGCATCTGTGATAGAAGGATTTACCCTTCCCCCATCCAATCTGTTTTATTTTTCTTTTGAACCTACTGTCTCTTCTCCTTTTAGTAGATGAAAGTCCTATAGATACAAGGACACTGAAAATTTATAACTGCGTAAGATGGATGGCAAAAACACAATTGCATAAATAAAAAAAGATGAACACTGATTGTGTGGTTGAGAACCTGGCTGAATAAGTGTGTCAGGTAGTGATTGGGGGAATGATAAATGGAGTGACCTAACAAAGGATTGACTGCTCCTGAAGACAGGGTCTGTTTTAATGGATGGAAAGAGAGGAGGTCTCATTTAGAAAGAAAAGGCTGTTTGCAGTGCAGATATGACAAAGGGGATGCTGACAAGCATTGATTTACGTTCTGGAATGACAGCTGAAAAATTCAACAATAATCATGACAAATGAGAAGAGATGCTGTTGGAAGAGAAATGCCAATATTTGAAGCCCAGGAAGAAATGCCAAGGTCACAGCAAAAGGTTCCCGAACTTCTTCCTTCTGACAATCCTAATGGAAATATTGAAGAAGTGTGGGAAGGATATAGGTTACAGTGGATAGCTGAGAGTCGAAGATACATTAATTTAGTTTACATCCATCAAAGAATCACTGAGTTTCCCTGTCTTTGGATCGTTAGTTGAAAGTTATCTGAATGCTGATAGAAAACTGACCACAAGCTGTCCTTTGCTGATTGTTACTGTAGTACAGAAACATGGGGGAAGTTGTCTGCAAGTTACAAGGTGTAACAGAAGAAATTGAAACATCATTTCATGAAAAACACCTTCCTTGCTGTTATGGAACTCTTACGGTTGGACATGCACCATAGGTAGTTAAAGAGTAGGCTGCACTGCCCTACACAAATCCTGCTTAACGGTGTTGGAAATGTAGAGAAAGAGAACGGCAATTGTTTTATGGATTTCAAACTTGAGCAGCTATCACCCTGTCTCGGAAATGTGATTTGTATCTGTATTCTAAATCATGGTCAACCTTTTTCTGGTTCCTGGTAGCTGAGTCTGAAATTATCAGGTGCTTTAGGTAGATGGTCAACTTACTTTGTTGGATGACCAGGACATATCCGAACAGGCATTCTGCCTCGTGAGTTTACTTGGTTAACAAATTAATATGAAATAAAAATAGGAGCGTGGACATTGTTCCTTGCTGTCTGTAACATTGTTATTTGTGATTCAATTTTTACATCTTAAATGTTACAAAAACAAGCACTAATGTAGCAGTCCTTCATTTCACACTCATAGTGGTCAGACATTTAATATCAGCCTTGGAATTTTATTCCAGTTCATGTCCACCATCAAGAATGTAGCAATCTTTCATTTTATACTCGTGGTCAGATGTTTAATATCAGCCTTGGAATTTTATTCCAAATCTGTGTCCACCATCAAGTGTGCCTTAACATGTGATAACTTTGTGGTCTTGTCACTGACTGACCACACTATTGCAATGCACAGAATTTTAGTCATTTATTCCTTTCTCTTCAGTAAATACCCGACTCAGTCCCTGACTCTTAACTCTTTGGCATGACAGAGTGTTTGTCATTGCTGGAGCACTGTTTCCTGTTTCAGGTACAACTTTGACCCTTATTAAATCCCTCTTCCTGTTGGTTTTGGTGTGCATTAATTGGACATCTGCAAGTTTTCATTCTCTTTTATACTATAATCAAATCCAAAAAGTACCTGCAACTGACATCAGCTTGTAACAGGTATGTACATGATTTGTCTGTTCTGCCAGGGTGCAAATCATTACATGGTTTCAGCTTTTGTGGTCTCTGCCTGAACTCAAACCCATGGGTGTACAGAGGCATCCAAATTTACATCAGGAAGCATGATAGAAAAGCATCCTGCAGACTGTTCTTCCATGATAACCTTGTAAGAGGTTCCCCTAATCTAACACACCCCTGCAAGTCATTTTGCGGTGTAATGAATAAAAAGAGGAAAAATCTGATGCTAGGCCAAATTCTTCTCTAGCCACATATAATTAGGCGAAGACATCAAGGCTTCCAGGCACTGTTTCTGTTTCAGAAGTGATGCCAAAATTGCCAAGTAGAAGTTTTTCCCTGTAGCCATTTTCACATGATTAAACAAAGCTTTGGATGTTGTGTATTGGTGTAGACTGATTTACCAGCCTTGTGTTAACCAGATATGGCTACAGAATTATAAACAGCCCGCAAAATGAAAAACTGTCCTCACAAGATTTTTATGTATCCCTGTACATCACATGATCACAGTCTGCTTAACATTCTTAACACCTTTTGGCCATTGAGGAGCTTGACACCCCAAAGCACATGTATGAACATTCTTAACACCTATTGGCCATTGAGGAGCTTGACACCCCAAAGCGCATGTATGAACATTCTTAACACCTATTGGCCATTGAGGAGCTTGACACCCCAAAGTGCATGTGTGAACATTCTTAACACCTATTGGCCATTGAGGAGCTCGACACCCCAAAGTGCATGTTTGAACATTCTTAACACCTGTTGGCCATTGAGGAGCTTGACACCCCAAAGCGCATGTGTGAACATTCTTAACACCTATTGGTCATTGAGGAGCTTGACACCCCAAAGCGCATGTGTGAACATTCTTAACACCTTTTGGCCATTGAGGAGCTTGACACCCCAAAACGCATGTGTGAACATTCTTAACGCCTATTGGCCATTGAGGAGCTTGACACCCCAAAGTGCATGTGTGAAAATTCTTAACACCTATTGGCCATTGAGGAGCTTGACACCCCAAAGTGCATGTGTGAACATTCTTAACACCTGTTGGCCATTGAGGAGCTTGACACCCCAAAGTGCATGTGTGAACATTCTTAACACCTGTTGGCCATTGAGGAGCTTGACACCCCAAAGTGCATGTGCGAACATTCTTAGCACCTATTGGCCATTGAGGAGCTTGACACCCCAAAGTGCATGTGTGAATATTCTTAACTCCTATTGGCCATTAAGGAGCTTGACACTCCAAAGCGCATGTGTGAACATTCTTAACACCTATTGGCCATTGAGGAGCTTGACACCCCAAAGTGCATGTGCGAACATTCTTAGCACCTATTGGCCATTGAGGAGCTTGACACCCCAAAGTGCATGTGCGAACATTCTTAGCACCTATTGGCCATTGAGGAGCTTGACACCCCAAAGCGCATGTGTGAACATTCTTAACACTTTTTGGCCATTGAGGAGCTTGGCACCCCAAAGCGCATGTGTGAACATTCTTAACACCTTTTGGCCATTGAGGAGCTTGACACCCCAAAGCGCATGTTTGAACATTCTTAACGCCTATTGGCCATTGAGGAGTTTGACACCCCAAAGCGCATGTATGAACATTCTTAACACCTATTGGCCATTGAGGAGCTTGACACCCCAAAGCGCATGTGTGAACATTCTTAACACCTATTGGCCATTGAGGAGCTTGACACCCCAAAGCACATGTGTGAACATTCTTAACACCTATTGGCCATTGAGGAGCTTGACACTCCTAAGTGCATGTGTGAACATTCTTAACACCTTTTGGCCATTAAGCTTGACACCCCAATGCGCATGTGTGAACATTCTTAACACCTATTGGCCATTGAGGAGCTTGACACCCCAAAGCGCATGTGTGAACATTCTTAACACCTTTTGGCCATTGAGGAGCTTGACACCCCAAAGCGCATGTGTGAACATTCTTAACACCTATTGACCATTGAGCTTGACACCCCAAAGTGCATGTGTGAGCATTTTTAACACCTATTGGCCATTGAGGAGCTTGACATCCCAAAGTGCATGTGTGAACATTCTTAACACCTATTGGCCATTTGACACCCCAAAGCGCATGTTAAAAACTTATCAATGTCCATTTAATCCACCAGTTCCTCCCCAAAGCTGTGGATAGATGTGCTTGGATTACTTAAGGGGATTTTGTTTTCCATTATGCTTGAGAATCTTTTTGTTATGAAGTTGTCATGTTCCTCAGTATGGTTGATATTAATTTTATGAGGGTGAGAATTTTTTCTTGTTTCATACCTAATCTTCCGGTCGTCTGATGCTAAACCTCATTTTCTCTGATTGAGTGAACTCTCCTCCCTTCAACTACCAGTGCTATACTGGCCTACTTAAGGGACGTTTTTCACATTTTTGGTGTTGGAGACTGTTCTGTCTCTATGTTCTCCTCAGTGGGTTTCAGTGGGAGATCAACTGGTGGCACCAACCAGTTGTTGGGTTTTGCAGTTCAGCTTTCGTGACTGAAGGGAAGGGTGATCACCATCACATTTTCAGCTGTCATTTCTTCACCATCACATTCCCAGTCATCATTTCTTCTGAGTCCCTCTTGCCTGAGTATCATTGCACATAGATCTTCCCAGTCTAGGCAAGCATACCTGTAGAAAACCTGCAGTCCTTCATTGTCTTCTGTCTTTGTGAGGAAGCACTTAGGGACTATACCCTCACCTACTTGCCCTCCCTAAAAATAGAAGTCAGGCCTCAACCTCTTCAGACTGTTACCCTGTTGTGTGCTGTGAATGCTGTAGTCCTTTCCTAAAATTGAATCACTGCCGAAATTTATTGTTTCTACATTATGGATCATTCATTTAGCTGCAAATAAGGTTGCACCATCAAGGCTTTGTTCTCTCCCTTTCACTGTTTCTATTGGTCACCTCTCATGTGCCTTGTCTTCCTGTCAGTCCCTGATGATTTAGTGATATGCATGCATGACATAGGATCATAGGAGGTTACAAGGCTATGACCCTGGGGCTCTTACAAGCCTAGCCAAGAGTTTATCCCCAAAAAAGAAACTTCAATCAGCACCTGTCGCCACTGTCAATGAGGAACATAGGTGGAACCCCCTGGGACAAATTTGTGGTTTCCCATCCACTCATCAGGGTTGCGCTTGAAGAGGGTCAGCAACATACTTTGTTTGATGTGTATGTGGAGTCTATTCCAGAGATGGGGCAGCCTCTGGGAGACAAACCTGTCTCTCTAGCAGTTTTTTTTTAATGTTGCATATTAGATTTAGGCCTTTTGATCGGGTGATGTGCAAGGAGTTAGACTTATGGATATGGAGCATCTCTAGTAGGGTAGGGTCCGAGATTGCCTTGTAAGCAAGACACAGATCACCTCTAAGCAATCTGTATGATACCAAGTAGAGTGACAGTGATTTGAGCATGTCCACATAGGACAGGTGTTGGAGGCCATGGATTCTCTTTGTGAGGTATTTGTGTGGCCTTTCCAGTTGGTGCAGGTGTTTGCAGAGGTACATACCAAACGGGGCGTTGTATTCAGTTATTGCCCTAATGAGGGGGGAGTACGGAGAGGTAATAACCTCCTCCTTTTCTGGGCTTTTCTGACCACTGCTGCTACATGATGGTTGAATGTGAGATTGTTGTCAACCTGTGTACCCAGATCTCTCACCACAGGTTGTGTGCTGAGGGGGTTGCCATGGATGTGATAAACAGTAGGGGCTGAAGTTTTTGCTGAATGGTATGATAATACATTTTTTTGCTTTTAAGTTAAGGCCATGCCTTTGGTACCAGTGATTTGTTGCTGTGAGACCCTCTTGTAGTATGTTAATATCATATGGGTGTCAATGACAGCACCCAACTTAGAGTTGTCCATAACCTTGGTGAGCCACAGGCCTTTTGTCTTTGCCTGGACCTCTGAGAAGTAGATCCCAAAAAGTAGGGGTCCCAGGACAGATCTCTGGGGAACACCACTAGTGACAAGTATGCTTTCAAGGGTAGAGGCACCTATTTTGACCTTGTGGGTCCTATCGGTGAGCCATTTGGCCACCCACCTGATCAGATAGGAATTTACGCCAAGTTTTGTTAGCTTCCCAATGATGCCTGAGTGGGGGATTGTGTCAAGGGCTTTGGACAAGTCAAGGTAAGCTGTATGTACTAACTTTCCCTGATCCAGGGCCTTCATGACAGTCTCAAAAAAGTCAACCAGGTTCAACAGGCAAGATCTGCCCTTGACTAATCTGAACTGGGTGGAGTAAAGTGCTTAGAGATTGCCTAAGTCCTTGTTTATGAGGTCCATAATTGTACACTCCATGGCCTTACAGATCAGACTTGTCAAGCTAATGGGATGACAGTTTCCAGGGTCAGTAGTCACACCACCTTTGTGCAAGGGGATGACAATGGCAGTTCTCCACTCTGCTGGAATGAAACTTGTACTTAGGCTATGGTTGAACAGTGTGCTCAATGGCGAGGCTAGTTCTTGCTGATGCAGAATTCAGCCTGGGATACTATTAGGTCCCATGGAAGCTGTGTTCTTTGCCTTGGATTAGGGCCTTTAACACTTGATCTGTGGAGATGTGAGGTGCGGGACAAGTATTGGGGATGTTGACTTGGCCTTTGGGGGAGGTGGAGGGGTGAAACTTGCACTAAACCTATCCGCTAGCAGGTTGGTTAAGTCAACGTGATCAGTGAAAGTGGTAGCATTAAGAACTAATTCGGAACAAATCTGGGCTTTTCCATGGAGGTTTCTGATGCAACTGAAAAAGGCTTTGTGGTTACCCTTTGCTTCGGAAGTTTTCACTAGTGATCTAATTTGCTTCTTGAGGCTAAGGAAGAAATTTTTCCAGTTTGGAATTTGTGCCTTTTTACCCTTGGACAACAGTTTCTTCCTTTTGTTGTAAAGCCTGTTGATAGACGATGTCCACCAGACAGGTTTGTGTTTCCTTGAGGAGCAGGTTTTAATTCTGTTTGTTATGGGTGAGTCCATGCAGTTGTACAGGTGCTTATATACTGTACTGGCATACTGTTCAGCGTAGTTTTCTGTATCCTGTGAAGGGGGCGGTGGTGTGAAGCTACTGATACTCTCCCTTAGAAGGTTGTTGTCAGTTTTTGAGAAGTTTTTTTAGCCTGGTTATGACTTGGGGGGGGGGGGTTGGAGGGAATAGAAACTTGGAATGAGACAGACCAATGGTCTGATCTCACCAGGGAAGAACTTACTATGGGGGTTGTGCAGCGGTCGCCTATGTTGGTGAGTGACTGCCAAACCAGCCCCAAGATGACCTCTGCTTTATCCCTTGTTCTTGCTTAAAAGCTTTACCAAAATCACAAATGAATTCTTTGGAAATCAACTTGTGTTAATACCGCATAGATGTACAGGATGGTCTTTCAGTCTGTTCATAAAAGAAAATGTTTAACACTACCCTATTTAGTTAAAATGCCTTCAGTAATGTTGTCTCAGTGCATGTTACAGATTTTCATATGCTAAGTTGTGGGCTACCCACGGTTCTGTATTTTTAACTCACTTTAGACAGGTGGTGCATTCTTGCATCCAGTCTCAGACTGTACCTTTGCTTCCTGCCACTACACTGTCCAGATCTTATCATTGATATCATCATAGAAAAACATCTTCATTTCATGCTGAGGGATAATTTGGCTTATGCCACCCAAGACCTTTGAGTGTTTATCATTTTGCCTAATTGCATAAGCTGAGTTATCACTGGCAGAGTCTATAAATAGTGTGTGTATCTGTAGGGGTTTGAAATAGTTTGCACTGAATGGATCTTTCAGCAATGACCTGAAACATTACTGTGACTATATATGTATGATGTGCACACAACCATTCAGATAGCTTTAGTCAATGGACAGAGAGTGTGAGTCTGTGTGCAGGGGGATTGCAGTGTTTGAATTATATGATTCTGACAATAGTGATCTGAAATACATTAACATAGTTATTATTTATGCATTTATAAATACGTTTAGATACTGTCAGTTATCTGACCTATATACAGCCATACAGAAGGATGTAATTTTAATTGATGTGCTCTTGTGAATGAGTGTGTATGTGTGTGTGCGTCTGTGTAAAATAAGCTACTGTGGTGAATTTGTTTTGTGTTTTATAACAATCAGATCTCCAAGGTGTACATAAACAATACAGTAGTTATAATTACTGGGCATAGTGGCTGTCTCTGGATGAAAAGAAGTCTGACTGACCCTGGTGTGATTTGCTTAGGTTATTATTCTGACTTTGTAGGACTAATGTGTACTGTGTGAGTCAAGTTGGAGTACTTTACTGTGGCTACTGTTTATATAAAACAAAGTTGAAATTTGTTACAGTGGACATTTTTAATTATCATACACACTGAACAAATTGGCTATAATTATTGCCTACAATGTCTTTGGATGAAAGTGAGTGGCCCAGCTGTCATTTGGTCAATATAAACAGTCACAAGTCTTGGCACGCTTGAGATAACCGTCATGCACTGAGTGACCACTGTCCACAGCCTTTGTAATCTTTTCAAAGAAGCTTATTTTGTTTAGGAGATGGGACCCATCCTTCACAAAACCGGACTGATTTGGGTCTGGATCAGTTAAGTTGCCTGTATCCACATTAATGAGTTCTGCTATAACATGTACCATGGCTTTATATAGAAGGATAGTAAGACTGTTGGGCCTTTAAATGTCTGTGTCCATATAGAGGCCTCTGTTGTGTATGTAGTCATAGTGAATGTTCTCTAGGCATCAGGCACAAAGCATGTGGATAGACTGAAGCAGAACAGTTTAAGTAAAGGCTCTAATGGTGTACACTCAGCAGAACAGTTTAAGTAAAGGCTCTAATGGTGTACACTCAATTCTGATATAAAATTCCCTTTCTCCATGCCTGTGATTACTTAGTGGTTAAAATACGTTTTGTCACTTTATGAATACAATATTCTGTCTAGTTATTATTCTCCTTAAGGGCCTACATCTAAAATCCTACTCTTATATTCACTGCTCAAGTCCACCTTCCCCTCCCCTTTTCATCATAAACCCTTTTTTACTTTAATTTATAACCTTCTGCTTGTGTTGTATATACAAGCCTTAACTACATAGCTATAAAGTATTCCTTCAAATCAGGTAATCCTGAACCACCTTGTTCTATGATGAGAATCAACTTATCCCACTTAATTGCCCTTTTCCCCTCCCAAATAAAATATCATTCAGTTCTCTGTTATGGTCAACAACATCTTCTCTAGTTCATAAAATATGCCTGACCTGTATATAAAACTAAAGGGACTAGAAATATTGTCACTGCTTGCATCATACTATCCATATCCACAACCAAGAGCTCCCAGCTTCTCAGTTTTTGTATTACCTTTTTTGTTTCTTTCCACAAATCATTAGCTTCCTCAATATAATCATTTAATCCACACACCTAAATGTTTAATCTAGTCATGTCCACATAAATATAGGTATTGCTGAACCAATTCATGGGTGTGTGTATAGTTTACTATTTTATTTAACATTTGCTTAACGGGAAAGTCCGACTTGGAACAAAGCCAATTTTCAGCGGAGGCCCGGAGAGAAATGCTCCAGACACATGTCTTTGAAACGTGGGCGGAAACCGGAGCACCCAGAGGAAACCCACACAAATGCAGGGAGGATATACAGACTCTGCACAGAAGGCACTCCAGTCAAGAATCGAACAGGGGAACCTCTAGATTTGAGGGGCAAAGCTACCGCTGCACCATCTGGAATAGTATAGTATACTATACTGCTATAACCTTTGTTTTATCTTCATTTATTTTCTGTCTTGAAAAGATTTGAATCTATCTCAAAATATCCCACAACACCAAAATGTCATTTTCTAGATTTAATAGGCAGAAAATAGTGTCACTTGCAAATAGAGCTATCCTTTTTTGATTACCATATCAGTTCTAGCCCTAAATTTATGAGTCCTTTATTTTCTTTGCCAATGGCTCTAAGTATAAAACAGATAAAGGAGAAAGAAGACAACTTTGCATGGAGCCTCTGTTCATTTACAGCTTGTTGGAGAGGATCCCTTCAACTTTAATTATTTCCTCTGACCCTACATATGTTCTCCATAATAAAGTTGTTCCATAAACTAAAATCTTCTTCCATAGCTGTAGACCAGCTACCTTCAGACTACCTAAACATGGCTGCAGAATTCGTAGCCTTCCCTGTGTCCATACTAATTAATAGGTCCATAGTGGAAAGATGCACTCCATCACTGTGGAAAAAAATCACACCTCATACCACTGCACAAAGGTGGCATATCTAAAAAGTTTAATAACTACAGACCAATAGCGGTTCCCCTCCCCCTCCAGAATATTAGAGAAATGCATCCATATGCAGCTGATGCAATACCTAACCACAAATAACCTGCTCTCAGAAACACAACATGGCTTTAGGCCCCTGCACAGCACCACTACTGCTCTGTTACATTTTGCCAATATAATAAACACAGAAACAATGTTCTGCTTGTGTCCACCATGTTCTTAGACTCGCCAAAGGCATTTGATACTGCCTTACACCAGCAACTGCTCATTGGACACTTCTCAGTAGGATTTTCATAATGCTCCTTGTTGTGATTTCTTAGTTAGCTATCTGGAAGGCAATAAGCCATTAAATGATAACTAACCTACTCTTCTTTTCAACCAGTTACTACAGGTGTCCCTCAGGGCTCTGTCATGGGTCCTGTCCTATTTAATATATTTATTAATGGACCTCCACATCTCCACTCACCATGGTAGTTAAATTCAGTATGCAGATGACTCTTGATTAATATGTGTGACCTCAACAATGAATAAGCTCCAAAACATTACCCAGAAATCTTTGTCCTCTGTAGAAACCTGGCTGAAAGAATCAAACCTCTGAGTCAACCCCAAGAAAACTAAGTTGATGCTTTTCACCTCAAGAAGTTGCCAAAATCAAAAGCAATCTGCAATATTTTGCCATAAAGTCAGCAAGTAATACTGTCTTTAAAATGTAACTCACAGTAAACTTTTAGGCGTTATAATAGATGGCTGGTCTTAAATATGACCAGCATAAACTGCACACTGTTAATTCTACTCACCAGAAAATAAGCTCCCTTTATAGGATCAATGGATTCCTTACAGGTACTAGCCACTACATTCTTATTGTCAACTCTCTTATACGCTGCTCCTATCCTAAGAAACTAAAACAATACTCAAAGAAAGAAACTTGGCTCCTCATGCAATAAAATAGCTGTTTGCCAAAAGTCTCACTCATAGGACTCACCGTTGTTATAGCTTAAAGTAATTAAACTGGCTTGAACTACACAACTACCTAACAGGTTCACAACTAAGTACAGCCCACAAACTCATTCATCACCCAGAAAAATGACCTGCAATACAAAACTTATGACTACCCTACTGTCCAGCAAGGGACCTCCGGTCTAGGAACAAATTCTTATTACTTACAAATAATGTTGCTGAAGACTTGCTCTACTCTCAGTGTGTTGCTAAACACTGAAATAGTATCCCCACACAAATAAAACTCTCTGACAAACCCAGTAGTTTTAAACCACTGTTTAAACAACATCTTATCCTGGCCCCGCACATGCTCATTACAGGGTTAAGACTTTGTGCTCACCATACGATACTCCCCAAATACTCTCTTTAAACAGAATACTCTCAACCTCCCACTGAAATGACAACATTTTTATACATAACTGCTGCCTGTACAATCCACTAAGTTGCATGTGGGCTTTATCTTTAGTAACTTACACCTCTGTAAAATCTTAGAATGTATAAATGTAACTGCTGTTTGTGTATAAATGTAAATAGAAATGTAACTACTGCATGTGTACAAATGTAAATAGAAATGTAACTACTCTGTGTTTATTGGAACTTGGTATAATGCAATGTAAACAAATGGAGCTTTTCTCCCTGGCCTCCACTGGAAATGGGTATTACCAAGTCGGACTTTCTAGGTTAGCAAAGACAAATAAATAAATACAATAAATAAATAAACCTGTTATTCTGGCAAGGAATACCAACGTACTAGTTATTTAATTCTAGCTGACTTTCTCTGCATCCAGACCCAACAACTATAGTGGTGCTTTCTTATACTGCGCATCGCTTTGAGTCATTATTGTTCTATTAATGTTATCAAATGTTTGTCCTGCATAGGTTCATAGGTTAAGTATTAGGCTAGCTGCCCTTGTCGGCCATTTTAAGCTTAGCCAGTTTCTCTTTTTGTGCTCAAAATAACCAATCACATTTGGTTATAGAGTGGCCTTACCCATTCCATTGCCAATAGTTATATATTATCCCAATGAGAATAACTGGGTTTATACCATAGATAAGAGGGGACCCATGCATGGATAAAGCAATTAGGAGCTATCGCAGTCCATTACAAGTACAGGTGCAACCCTGGGATAAATTGTCTGTTTTCCACTCAGAGATCTACATTGCGCTTGAAAATGGACAGGGATGAGCGTTGTTTTGTGTGGCTAGGGAGTTTGTTCCCCAGCAGCAGTATCCACTGTGCGATATACCTATCCCTTCAAACCATTCTGTTGATGTTGCAGAAAAGGTTTAGATCTCCAGACCAAGTATTTTGATGCCGTCTGACTTGCTGGCATGCGGTAAGTCCATCAGTAATGGTTTGGACTGAGAATGCCTTGTATGCCACACACAGATCACCTCTTAGCAGTCTGAAGGATACAGAGTATAGTGACATGGCTTTGAGTCTGTCCATGTAAGATATGTTGTTTAGGCCATGTATCATTTTAGTAAGCTATCTCTCACATTCCAGTTGTTGCCTGTGTCTGGACAGATGCATGCCAAAGGGGTTATTATATTCAATAACTAGCCTATTGAGTGTTGAGTAAAAGCTTCACTACCCAACACAAAACCACACTGATCCAAATCTATCAATTGTGGCAAAACCTTTGCCATTCTGTTCGGTAGTATATACACAAACACTTTATAATCGTGATTTAAAATTGAATCGGGTCTATATGAAGCCTGGTTTAAAGGATCTTTAGCCCTGTTTGGATAATATAGTCCCCACAGTGTTCTGCCTAGATGGCGGTAGTCCCCCTTTAAGATATTGTTAAATAAAAATAAATAAAACCTTCAGGATTTCTCTCATTTTCTTCCCTTCCAATTTCCAGCTTCCTCAGAAGGCAGTCTATTCCTGGAGGCTTTCCTTTTTATTGATTATGCATCACCATTGTTATCCCATCTCTTCCTGTCCGAGCTATTGTTCGCTTTCTCTTCCTGTAACGTTGACCTAATTATGACTTCCATAAATATTCCATTTGTACCTTTCCCTGATTTCATCATTCCTGTGCTTTACATAAATTATCATAAGATTTCCAAAATATGCCTAATGCCTTTACATGAGATCTCTGGTTATTTTTCTTGTTTTAGGTTACCTGAGTTTGGTGATAACCCTTTCTACTTTCTTTTGTCAAAGTCATTGTACTAAAAGTGTTTGTGTTCTGGAGCTGTTATCAAAATATTAGTTGCTTGATAGTACCTTTCTAAATTTCTGCATGTTAAACAAATACTCCCTTATTTTCCCTTTAGCACTTTGCAATGTTTCTCTTCTTGTAATGTGAAATTCCCCTTATTCTGCAATACTTTCATCTCTGGCAACCCCTGCAGATAATTCATGTTACTTTTTGCCATCTCTCTCTCTTGTATTTATACCGTGTTTAAACTTCATTTTATCCCACATACTATCTAACCCATCTGAATACATTTCTGTCTTCCCTATTAACTCTCATGTTTCCATTACCCATTCCTTACATTTCTTTCTGTTTGGCAGATAAGTAGGAAAGCGCCAGTGTCTCATTTTTATTCATTGCCTTGCATCTTTATTTTAGTCTTTATTGGTGTATGATCCGAAATAGTTGTTAGATATGTGTTGACATTTTCAATTAAATACCCATGTTCTTGTAAAATATAAATATCAAGTCTAGCTTAGTTATTGTAACTCAGGAATAATGTGTATACTAGGCTTACATTTTCTATGCCAAATATTTTCATATGTTTCTTCAGAAATCTACCCAATTTACATTTATGCTTCCATTTTCGGTCCCCATGATACATCATCACTATCACAAATGGGTCTATATTAAATTCTCGAAAGCCGACAGTGTCGAATCTGACATTGTCAACACGAGAATAGCGAAACTGCAGAACATCGAACATCTAAACAGAAATCTCCATAAGGGGAGATTTCCATTTACTTTAATGTAGTGCGGTCTCGGAGTTGGTATATTTAAGTAGCGGGGGGTGGGTGCAGGGAGGCTTGCCCCCCTGCCTATATCATTTAGTTTTTTTCTTTATTGTTGTTTTTATTTTTTTTCTGAACATTCGATGTTTTAACAGTTCGATCACTAAAGGTTGACCTTTAGTGATTCGAACTGTTAAATATTTGATGTTGTAATATAGACCCATCACAAATCAGGTCCCAGTCCCCACTATAAACCTACTGAAAAGGTGTTATGCCTCCCAAAATGATTTTAAGCTACATAAAAGTAGTTTTAGTTAGAATATAGATATATGCTAGCATAATAGCCCTTGCCCCCTACAGGTAACTGCTTACTACCACTTATTTACCATTATTTCTTTTTACCCTCTTCTGTCACTATCAGAGCCTTACAGTCAGTCAGTATTATTTCTCGTTATCCTTTGTCCCTAATATGCTGTATGTGTACCCGGAATTCCTTTCTCTGCCAAGTTCAAATGCTGATTTCTATCCACATTTGTCTCCTATCACATTGCTACTTGCATCCTGCACTTCTTAAAATAATTCAGTACTCTTGGCAATTTGTCTACACCTGCAAGGCCATTTATATTCCATAATAATATGGCCGAAGTAGCTATTATAAAAGAAAGCTATAACCCTCACCTTTTTTACATGATATTTCTTTTAAATGCATATTTCTAGATTTTAACTTGCAGGCATGCTTTGTTTAGCAGGCTGATCTCTTATATAGTTGCTTCTCATCTTGATTTGAACCTGTGTCATATTTTTTAAGACTTTGTGCTTCAGTGAAAACGTTAAAATACAAATTTAAGTATATCTTCAGAGCTTCCACATCTTTTTAACTTAGAAAAAACACATAAAACTATTTACATTTTTAAAAATGGCACAGCATATACCTAACGCTGTATATTTTAATGGATTTTGCTACAGCCAGCAGTTTTTACTACTGCAGATGAAAAAGTGCAGTTACAGTTGGTAATATACTCTACTGTGGGCAAAGCCAAGCATGGCTATAACCAAGAATACCTTTACAGCCAGGGAAGTACACCTCTACATAATGAGCAGTATACCTTTACAGCCAGGGACGTACACCTCTACATAATGAGCAGTATACCTTTACAGCCAGGGACGTACACCTCTACATAATGAGCAATATACCTTTACAGCCAGGAACGTACACCTCTACATAATGAGCAGTATACCTTTACAGCCAGGGACACACACCTCTACATTATGAGCAGTATACCTTTACAGCCAGGGACGTACACCTCTACATAATGAGCAGTATACCTTTACAGCCAGGGACGTACACCTCTACATAATGAGCAGTATACCTTTACAGCCAGGGACGTACACCTCTACATAATGAGCAGTATACCTTTACAGCCAGGGACGTACACCTCTACATAATGAGCAGTATACCTTTACAGCCAGGAACGTACACCTCTACATAATGAGCAGTATACCTTTACAGCCAGGGACGTACACCTCTACATAATGAGCAGTACACCTTTACAGCCAGGGACGTACACCTCTACATAATGAGCAGTATACCTTTACAGCCAGGGACGTACACCTCTACATAATGAGCAGTATACCTTTACAGCCAGGGACGTACACCTCTACATAATGAGCAGTATACCTTTACAGCCAGGGACCTACACCTCTACATAATGAGCAGTATACCTTTACAGCCAGGGACATACACATCAGCAGAATGAGGAGTATACATTTACAGCTAAGGATGTACACCACTACAAATGGAACAGTGTACCTTAACAGCTAGGGACCTACACCTCTACAGAATGAGGAGTATACGTTTGCAGACAGTGATGTGTACCAAGTTGACTAAATCATTATACTGCTACATCCAAGAAGCAGTGTACCAGTCATGCAGAATACAGTGATTAGCATGTTTACAGTGTACCAATCATGCAGAATACAGTGATTAGCATGTTTACAGTGTACCAGGCATGCAGAATACAGTGATTAGCATGTTTACAATGTACCAGGCATGCAGAATACAGTGATTAGCATGTTTACAGTGTACCAGGCTTGCAGAATACAGTGATTAGCACGTGTACAGTGTACCAGGCATGCAGAATACAGTGATTAGCATGTTTACAGTGTACCAGGCCTGCGGAATACAGTGATTAGCATGTGTACAGTGTACCAGGTATGCAGAATACAGTGATTAGCATGTGTACAGTGTACCAGGCATGTAGAATACACTGATTAGCATGTGTACAGTGTACCAGGCATGCAGAATACAGTAATTAGCATGTGTTACAGCTACAACCAAGAATTTACACTGGCACAAGAGGAACAGTGTACTGACGGTGATAACCCTGAATGAGTACTAGCACAGGTGGAACAATTTACTGACAACTTACAGCCATGAACGTGTGCCATCACAGGCAGAACAATGTACAGACAGCTGTACACATCAATGTGTACTAGAAACCGGTGGAGCCATTATATGTACTTCTACAATAATTATTGTATACCAGCACAGATGGAACAATGTACTGATAGCTACAGCCGTCAGTGTGTACCAACACAGGTAGAACAGTATATGGGTAGCTGTAGACATGAATGTGTAGCAACACAGGTGGAACAATATATGGACAGTATAGACATGAATGTGTACCAAGAACAGTATATGGGTAGCTGTAGACATGAATGTGTACAAGCAGAGGTTGAACAATGTACTGAAGGCTACAGCTATGTGTGCTTACCATCACAGATGGAAAATATATGGACTGCTACAGCCATAAATGTATACCAGCACAGGTGGAACAATATACTGACAACTACAGTCAAGAATGTGTACCACCACAGGTGGAGCGGTGTACAAACAGCTGCAGCCATGAATGTGTACCAACACAGGTGGAACAGTATATGGACAGCTACAGTCATGAATGTGTACCAACACAGGTGGATCAATATATGGATAGCTATAGACATGAATGTGTAACACCACAGGTGGAACAATATATGGACAGCTATAGACATGAATGCGTACCAACACAAGTGGAACAATATATGGATAGCTACTACCATGAATATGTACCAACACAGGTAGAGCAGTGTACTGACTGCTACAGCAATGAATGTGTACCAACAAAGGTGGAGCAGTGTACTGACAGCTGCAGCCATGAATGTGTACCAACACAGGTGGAACAATATATAGATAACTATAGACATGAATGTGTAAAACCACAGGTGGAGCAGTGTACTGACAGCTGCAGCCATGAATGTGTACCAAGACTGGTGCAGCAGTGTACTAACTGCTACAGCCATGAATGTATACCACCACAGGTGGAGCAGTGTACTGACAGCTGCAGCCATGAATGTGTACCAACACAGATGGAACAATATATGGATAGCTATAGACATGAATGTGTAACACCACAGGTGGAACAATATATGGACAGCTATAGACATGAATGTGTACCAACACAGGTGGAACAATATATGGATAGCTATAGACATGAATGTGTAACACCACAGGTGGAACAATATATGGACAGCTACAGCCATGAATATGTACCAACACAGGTAGAGCAGTGTACTGACAACTGCAGCTATGAATGTGTATCAACACAGGTGGAACAATATATGGACAGCTGTAGACATGAATGTGTAACACCACAGATGGAACTATATATGGACAGCTATAGACATGAATGTGTACCAAAACAGATGGAGCAGTGTACTGACAGCTGCAGCCATGAATGTGCACCAAGACAGGTGGAGCAGTGTACTGACAGCTGCAGCCATGAATGTGTACCAACACAGGTGGAACAGTGTACTGACAGCTGCAGCCATGAATGTGTACCAAGACAGATGGAGCAGTGTACTAACTGCTACAGCCATGAATGTATGCCACCACAGGTAAAGCAGTGTACTGACAGCTGCAGCCATGAATGTGTACCAACACAGGTGGAACAATATATGGACAGCTACAGTCATGAATGTGTACCAACACAGGTGGAACAATATGTGGATTGCTATAGACATGAATGTGTAACACCACAGGTGGAACAATATATGGACAGCTATAGACATGAATGTGTACTAACACAGGTGGAACAATATATGGATAGCTATAGACATGAATGTGTAACACCACAGGTGGAACAATATTTGGACAGCTACAGCCATGAATATTTACAAACACAGGTAGAGCAGTGTTCTGACAGCTGCAGCCATGAATGTGTACCAAGACAGGTGGAGCAGTGTACTAACTGCTACAGCCATGAATGTGTACCATCACAGGTGGAGCAGTGTACTGACAGCTGCAGCCATGAATGTGTACCAACACAGGTGGAACAATATATGGACAGCTACAGTCATGAATGTGTACCAGCACAGGTGGAACAGTATATGGATAGCTATAGACATGAATGTGTAACACCACAGGTGGAACAATAAATGGACAGCTACAGCCATGAATATGTAACAACATAGGTAGAGCAGTGTACTGACAGCTGCAGCCATGAACGTGTACCAAGACAGGTGGAGCAGTGTACTAACTGCTTCAGCCATGAATGTGTACCACCACAGGTTGAGCAATGTACTGATACCTGCAGCCATGAATGTATACCAACACAGGTGGAACAATATATGGACAGCTACAGTCATGAATGTGTACCAACACAGGTGGAGCAGTGTACTGACAGCTGCAGCCATGAATGTGTACAAAGACAGGTGGAGCAGTGTGCTAACTGCTAAAGCCATGAATATGTACCACCACAGGTGGAGCAGTGTACTGACAGCAGCAGCTGTGAATGTGTACCAACACAGGTGGAACAATATATAGACAGCTATAGACATGAATGTGTACCAACACAGGTGGAACAATATATAGACAGCTACAGCCCTGAATGTGTAACACCACAGGTGGAACAATGTATGGACAGCTATAGACATGAATGTGTACCAACACAGGTGGAACATTATATGGATAGCTACAGACTGGAATGTTTACCAACGCAGGTGGAACAATATATGGACAGCTACAGCCATCAATGTGTACCAATACAGGTAGAACAGTATATGGATAGCTGTAGACATGAATGTGTACAAGCAGAGGATGAACAATGTACTGAAAGCTACAGCTATGAGTGCATACCATCACAGATGGAAAATATATGAGCTGCTACAGCCATAAATGTTTACCAGCACAGGTGGAACAATATACTTACAACTACAGTCATGAATGTGTACCACCACAGGTGGAACATTGTACTGACAGCTACAACCATGAATGTGTCCCAACACAGGTGGAACAATATATGGATAGCTATAGACATGAATGTGTACCAACACAGGTGGAACAATATATGGACAGCTACAGCTATGAATATGTACCAACACAGGTAGAGCAGTGTACTGACTGCTACAGCCATGAATGTGTACCTACACAGGTGGAACAATATATGGATAGCTATAGACATGAATGTGTAACACCACAGGTGGAACAATATATGAACAGCTATAGACATGAATGTGTACCAAGACAGGTGGAGCAGTGTACTGACAGCTGCAGCCATGAATGTATACCAAGACAGATGGAGCAGTGTACTAACTGCTACAGCCATTAATGTATACCACCAAAGGTGGAGCAGTGTACTGAGCTGCAGCCATGAATGTGTACCAACACAGGTAAACCAGGGAAAGGAAGCCAACAAACTACTGAAACACAGAAACCAAGTCAGCAGCACCAAGACCCACCACAGGAAGTATCAGGAATCCAAAAAATGCGAAATTAAACTATTTATTGAAGCACTTTTCGTTGCTTGTAATGTGGCAACTTCTTCAGAAAAGATACACAGTTTCAAACAGTAGTTTATAAGTAATTGAGACATGTCATGTGATAACCACACCTCCAGTAAGTCAAGTTCTTAAAGAAACATTTGCTAAAAAAAACATATGTTCATAAAACCTAAATACAAAAGCTGCAAGTTTGTCAGATTAAAAGTGTCATCAAAACTATTATAAATAGTTATACAGAAGGCATTAAGCTGTTAGACTCAAACAATAAACAAAGTTAGACTAAACTTCAAAATTACGGAATAATCAACCAGATATATCTCTCTAAAATATTGTAGAGCTAAAATGAATGGGATTATATTCAAGCACAATACCAGTTACCGTCTCAGACTTCTTAGTTTCAGGAGACAGGCAATATTACAAGCATCATTTAAACCTGGTACAACAAATGCATTCAAACGGATTTGCTATTCAAGCTCATGTTCCTCTAAAAGTAAGTTCAGGGGGCCACCTCTCAAATTAGCTTGAACTTGATCTATACCTTTAAATGTAAATTTGTGGCCCACATTATTTGCTATATGTCTTGCTAGTGGGTTGTCAATTTTATTGACTGAAATAGCATAGGTGTATTCATAAACCCTGTCCCACAGTCTACGTTCAGTCTTCCCCACGTAGAATGCGGGACAGCAGACACATCTTGCTATGTAGACTACTAGTCTAGAATTACAGTTGAGTTTAAATTTAGTCTCATACTTGTTGTCACCTATACAAAATGTATTCCCACTTCCATGAATCTACACATCCTACAAGATTCACACAAATTCATTCCAGCATACCTATGTGTTTTAAATTGTTGCCCCCCACATTCAAGTAAGTTTTTAAGGTTGTGGCCTCTACGAAATACAATATTTGGAACTGGACCTAGTTTACTGAATAATGAAATATCACTCAAGATAAACTGCCAGTTTTTACATAAAATATGTTTGACTTGGCCACTATCATTACTGAAGGTAGTGATAAATCCACCTTTGAAGTTAGGGGCTAAATGTTGTAATGGAATTTGTGTTGGGACAAGTACACTGTTTTGACAATCTACCATGTGAGGAACAAGACTGTCCTGTTCTAAACTATTTAGCCCAAGGATGGGGGAGACGATTCCAAGTCTTCTTTTGTCAGAAACTTTACTGACTAAAGTTCCAATAAGGTCACTAGGATACCCACGCTTTTCAAACATCATCCTAAGTAAATCACACTCGATGGAAATCGAGCTCAAGTGTGGTCATTCTAGCTGCCCTTATCAATTGGCCTTTTATAATGGACCGCTTCTGGTGGAACGGGTGGCAGCTAGAAAAATGTAGGAATGAGTTACAGTGCGTGGGTTTTCTAAAATTCTGTGATACATACCCCCTATTGACTTTATCTTTTGAAAGTTTCACATCTAAATAGTCAATCGTGGCTGTATGAAATATTGATGTAAATACAAGGAAATCAGTTGTAGAATTCAAAAATGAAATAAAAATGAAGTTGCCACATTACAAGCAACGAAAAGCGGTTCAATAAATTGTTTTATTTCACATTTTTTGGATTCTTGATACTGCCTGTGGTGGGTCTTGGTGCTGCTGACTTGGTTTTTGTGTTTGTGTACCAACACAGGTGGAACAATATATGGACAGCTATAGACATGAATGTGTAACACCACAGATGGAACTATATATGGACAGCTATAGACATGAATGTGTAACACCACAGATGGAACTATATATGGACAGCTATAGACATGAATTTGTACCAAGACAGGTGGAGCAGTGTACTGACAGCTGTAGCCATGAATGTGTACCAATACAGGTGGAACAGTGTACTGACAGCTGCAGCCATGAATGTGTACAAAGACAGATGGAGCAGTGTACTAACTGCTACAGCCATGAATGTATGCCACCACAGGTGGAGCAGTGTACTGACAGCTGCAGCCTTGAATGTGTACCAACACAGGTGGAACAATATATGGACAGCTACAGTCATGAATGTGTACCTACACAGGTGGAACAATATATGGATAGCTATAGACATGAATGTGTAACAATATATGGACAGCTATAGACATGAATGTGTACCAACACAGGTGGAACAATATATGGATAGCTATAGACATGAATGTGTAACACCACAGATGGAACAATATTTGGACAGCTACAGCCATGAATATGTACCAGCACAGGTAGAGCAGTGTACTGACAGCTGCAGCCATGAATGTGTACCAAGACAGGTGGAACAGTGTACTAACTGCTACAGCCATGAATGTGTACCATCACAGGTGGAGCAGTGTACTGACACCTGCAGTCCAAAATGATACAAAAATCACTGAACCCACAGACATTGCCAACATACTGGCAAACAGGTTCAGTGCAAACTTCACCCCCCCTCCCCCCCTAAAGGAGAGATAACTATCCCAGCCGAGTGTAGCCTCCCGGACATCTCAAATGCGCAGGTGAAAGCTGCTCTCTCTAAAGCTAAAAACACAGCATCAATGGGACCGGATGGTGTCCCCGGCTGTGTGCTACACAAGCTAAATGAGGAATTAAACCCGCACATAAGGCAGCTGTTTAATCTCAGCCTTACCACAGGATACGTGCCCAAGGAGTGGCGTACGGCAACTGTTGTCCCACTCCACAAAGGCGCCTCTACGGACCCTGGTAATTAACGCCCCATAAGCTTAACAAGTCTAGTCTGCAAAGCTATGGAGAGGATCATAATGGAGCTCATAAACAAAGATATAGGGGACTTGCAGACATTGGACCCGACCCAGTTTGGCTTTGTCAAGGGAAGATCATGCCTTTTGAACTAGGTCAACTTCTTCGAAACAGTCACCAAGGCCATTGATGAGGGAAAGGCAGTCCATACAGCCTACCTTGACCTTGCAAAGGCTTTCGACACAATACCCCACTTGGGTATTGTAGAAAAACTTACCAGCTTAAATGTAAACCCATATGTCACAAGATGGGTTGCAAACTGGCTTAAGGACAGAACCCACAGGGTTAGAGTTGCTGGCACTGTGTCAGACTCCAAGCCGGTCACAAGTGGTGTCCCACAGGGCTCGGTCCTTGGCCCCTATTGTTTGGCATCTACTTCTCAGAAGTACAGGCCAACATAGGAGGACTTTGGCTGACAAAGTTTGCAGACGACTGCAAACTGGGCGCCATAGTGGAAAGTGCATCAGACACGGATATCCTTCAGAAGGGACTCACGGAAACAGATAGCTGGTGCCAGAGCCATGGCCTGAAGTTAAACGCCAAAAATGTATAGTCATACCCTTCGGGAAAAACAAGGTAACCCCAAGCTACCATATAGGTGGCAATCCACTAAGCACAGAAGAGGTTATCAGGGACCTGGGGACCCAGGTTGACAGTGGCCTTTCTTTTGACACTCACATTGCTAAAGTGGTTAGAAAGACCTTCTACATTGCCCACCTGATCATGAAGGGATTCACATCCAGATCTAGTGAGGTTATTGTTCCCTGTACTCTTCACTTATCAGACCAATGATCGAGTACAATGCCCCATTCGGGATGTATCTCACCCGACATCTGCAGCAATTGGAGAGACCCCAAAGTTCCTCACCAAAAGGATAAAGGGACTCCAAAATCTGTCATATGCTGCCAGATTGAAGAAACTCCAGCTCTATTCAGTCGCATACCGTCTGCTCAGAGGTGACATGTGCCTGACATACAAGGCCATGTCCAACCCGGAATTAATGGACATGCTCCACCTCAAAAATCCAAATCCACCAAAACCACTAGAGCAAGCGACTTAAACCTTAGCACGGATATAAATAGGACGTGCTGGAGGGATAGATTTATCACTCAGAGACTCCCTATGCTGTGGAATAAAATCCCGGTCCATGTGAGGCAGAGCACCTCGCTGACTCTGTTCAAGAGAAATCTAGACCTGTGGATGGGAGATCGTAGGTTTACCCCGGGAATCATCTCTGTGTCACTGCTGGACAGAGGCACAACAAACTAATGGGCACAGTATTTTTTCATATAAGGGGTGGCGTAAGCCACAAAAATTTGGGCTAGGCTTATAAATGCCTTAGGGCAGATAGCCTAGTATAAACCTATGAACCTATGAATGTGTACCAACACAGGTGGAACAATATATGGACAGCTACAGTCATGAATGTGTACCAACACAAGTGGAACAATATATGGATAGCTATAGACATGAATGTGTAACACCACAGGTGGAACAATATATGGACAGCTATAGACATGAATGTGTACCAACACAGGTGGAACAATATATGGATAGCTATAGACATGAATGTGTAACGCCACAGGTGGAACAATATTTGGACAGCTACAGTCATGAATATGTACCAACACAGGTAGAGCAGTGTACTGACAGCTGCAGCCATGAATGTGTACCAAGACAGGTGGAACAGTGTACTAACTGCTACAGCCATGAATGTGTACCATCACAGGTGGAGCAGTGTACTGACACCTGCAGCCATGAATGTGTACCAACACAGGTGGAACAATATATGGACAGCTACAGTCATGAATGTGTACCAACACAAGTGGAACAATATATGGATAGCTATAGACATGAATGTGTAACACCACAGGTGGAACAATAAATGGACAGCTACAGCCATGAATATGTACTAACATACATAGAGCAGTGTACTGACTGCTGCAGCCAGGAATGTGTACCAACAGAGGTGAAGCAGTGTACTAACTGCTTCAGCCATGAATGTGTACCACCACAGGTGGTGCAGTGTACTGACAGCTGCAGCCATGAATGTGTACCAAGACAGGTGCTACAATATATGGACAGCTACAGTCATGAATGTGTACCAACACAGGTGGAGCAGTGTACTGACAGCTGTAGCCATGAATATGTACCAGCACAGGTGGAACAATATATGGTGAGCTATAGACATGAATGTGTAACACCACAGGTGAAACAATACATGAACAGCTATAGACATGAATGTGTACCAACACAGGTGGAACAATATATGGATAGTTATAGACATGAATGTGTAACACCTCAGGTGGATAGCTATAGACATGAATATGTACCAAGACAGGTGGAGCAGTGTACTGACAGCTGCAGCTATGAATGTGTACCAAGACAGGTGGAGCAATGTACTAACTGCTACAGCCATGAATGTGTACCAGCACAGGTGGAGCAGTGTACTGACAGCTGCAGCCATGAATGTGTACCAACACAGGTGAAACAATACATGGACAGCTATAGACGTGAATGTGTACCAATGCAGGTGGAACAATATATGAATAGCTATACACATGAATGTGTAACACCACAGGTGAAATAATACATGGACAGCTACAGCCATGAGTGCACACCATGATGGTTATAATAATATATTAATGCAGCCAACAGTGTCTTCCAGTACTAATAAAAATGCATACTGCCAGCTATAGCTATAAATATATACCATCACAAGTAGAATTATATACTAGCACAGCTAAGGACATGTACCACCATATATTGAACGAAATGCAGCTATACCAAAGAACATACACTACTGTGGGTAAAACAATATACATCTGCATGTAAGAGCATATGTCACTTAACACTGAATATAGAGCTACAGGCCAAAAATCTGTCCGCAAATCTGACCATGAAATTGCCTCTCTATTCAATTTGTTTTTCAGCACCTCTATTGCTGAACTGACCAAGACCTTTACCAATAATAACCCTTCACCTCAACCCACTCAATCTTCCTCCCCCCCGACTCCCCCTCCTCCTACTTTCAAACTTAAACCCATCTCAACCTACCATATAAAGAAATTACTCTCAAAACTAAGCCATGCTCCAATGCCCCTGACAGCATCCCATCCTCCTTCCTAAAAATAGCCACCGAAGGTGTTGCCCTCCCAATCAGTATTCTGATCAATAGATCCTTGCCGGAATCATATGTACCCAAATTATGTCATTCTGCCTTTATTCTACCTCTTCCTGAGGGTGGCAAAAATAATAGTGTCAAATTTCCACCCCATAGCTATCCTCTCCCCAATCTCTTAAACTTCTTGAAAAATGCATCCACCTCCAGCTCATGCCTTTCCTAACCAAACACCAGCTAATCGCTCCCACCCAACACGGCTCCCGTCCAGGACACAGTACCAACACTGCCCTTCTCTCCTTCTTACACGCTGTAAATCTGTAAGTCTCGCCCGTGACTCTGGTAAAATAGTATCAACAGTTCTACTGGATTTATCCAAAGCATTCGATACCATCTTCCATACCCACCTCCTAAACCATCTTTCTAATCTTAATCTCTTCCACAAGACCCTTTCCTGGTTCTCCAGCTATCTTTCAGACAGGTCTCAGGCTGCAAAATGAGGACAAGGCACCTCCACCTTCCTTCCAATCCCTACTGGGGTACCCCAAGGATCCATACTTGGCCCAGTGCTATTCAACATCTTTATTAACGACTTTCACAAAGCCATACCCAACACCAGAATTGTGCAATATGCAGATGATTCTACTTTAATTTGCTGTGCTTCTAACCTAGCTGAGCTCCAATCAGTGACACAAACTGCTTTCTCAACCACCGAAAATTGGATGCTCCAAAATAACCTCTCACTAGATGCCAACAAATCCAAAATTCTAATATGTCCCCCCTCCAAAACTTCCCCTATTGATTAAAAACTCACTCCAAATTTTCAGCCCAAACAACTCCACCATAGAGATTGTTCCCTCCGCCAAACTTCTTGGTGTTACCATTGACGAACATCTGAAATTCAATACTCACATCCAGCAAAACATTAAGAAAACCCATATACAACTTGGTTTACTTTACAGAAACAGCCACTTCTTCTCTCATTCCACAAGACTAGCTCTAGGCACTACCTATCTACTACCCTCTCTACTGTACGGTGATCCTCTACTTACTAACTTATCCGCCACTCTCTCCTCCGAACTGGAAGTCTGTTACAATAAAATTTCCAAATTTGCAACCAAAGCGAAATCCTCCTCCCGTCATTGTTCTTCCCTTCATTCATTAAATTGGCTTGAACTCCCCAACAGTCTAGATTATCTCCATATCACCACAGCCCACAGATTATTGTTCCAACCTACCAAGTGCCCTGCACTAACCAATATTCTGCTACCATATACACCCCAAAAAAACCTTAGATCTACCCATCAAAACCTAATCTCCGTCCACAAACCCAATCGTCCTGCTGGTCAGCTTCTGCTATCCTTCTCCTTAGCTAAAAAATGGAATTCTCTCCCTTCTTCTCCAAGGACCTGTGACAACTTTGAAAACTTTAAAACTCAACTACATTCCTATCTTTATTCAAACAGGAAATGCAACTGTACTCTTCCCCCCCATACCCTCTCCTCCACTTGTACTCCTAGCTAACTTTCACATCAAGCTAACCTCACACTCAAGTGTGGATATTATAAATTACAAATCTGTAATATGTAGCCATGATGCTGTGTGCCTGCCTTTCTTGCCTAAATGAAATTGTAAATGTTTTCTTCTTCTGAATTCTACCTGTTTTTAAAGATTGTAAATCAATTATTCTTTGTAATAATTCTTGTAACTAAACTATGTATTGCAGAACTTTTCTCCCCGGGCCTCCACTGAAAACGGGCTCCCTGAGCCCAGTGGACCTCCCCGGTCATCAAACTGGAATAAATAAATAATAAATAAAATAAAATATACGTAACAGTAAGTAGGACAGTGTACATTTGCAACCAGGAATATGTACTATCGGAAACTAAACAGTATATGACTATAGATAAAAATACATATCACCGGCAGAAATGTATACTGTTAAATACAAGAGTGTGTACCACTAAGGATAGGAAAGGTATGTACAGTGCATATAAAAAGTTTACACACCCCTATTAAAATGCCAGGTTTTTGTAATATAAAAAAATGAGACCACAATAAATTATTTCAAAACTTTTCCCACCTTTAGTGTGACCTATAATCTGTACAATTCAATTGAAAAAAAAATCAAATCTGTTAGGGGAAAAAATATAAAAAATACAAAACATACAATAAGCTGGTTGCATAAGTGTGCACACCCTTAAACTAATACTTTGTTGAAGCATCTTTTGATTTAAGTACATCATTCAGTCTTCTTAAGTAGGAGTCTATCAGCATGGCACATCTTGACTTGGCAATATTTGCCCACTGTTCCTTGCAAAAGTACTCCAAATCTGTCAGATGGCGAGGACATTTCTTGCGCACAGCCCTCTTCCGGTCACCCCACAGATTTTTTATTGGATTTAGGTCTGGGCTGTGATTGGGCCATCCAAAACTTTAATTTTCTTCTGGTGAAGCCATTCTTTCGTTGATTTGGATGTATGCTTGCGGTCATTGTCACATTGAAAGGTGAAATTCCTCTTCATCTTCAGCTTTCTAGCAAATGCCTGAAGGTTTTGGGCCAAAACTGACTGGTATTTGGAACTGTTCATAATTCCTTCCACCTTCACTAAAGCCCCAGTTCCAGTTGAAGAAAATCAACCCCAAAGCATGATACTACCACCACCACACTTCACCGTGGGGATGGTGTTCTTTTGGTGATGTGAAGTGTTGGTTTTGCGCCAAACGTACCTTTTGGAATTGTGGCCAAAAAGTTCAACCATGGTCTCATCAGACCATAACACATTTCCTCACATGCATTTGGGAGACGTAATGTATTGTTTTGCAAATTTAGCCAGGCCTGGATGTTTTTCTGTTTAAGAAAAGGCTTCCGTCTTGCAACCCTACCCCATAGCCCAGACATATGGAGAATACGTGAGATTGTTGTCACATGTAGTACATAACCAGTGCTTGCTAGAAATTCCTGCAGCTCCTTCAGTGTTGCTGTAGGTCTCTTGGCAGCCTCCTTGACCAGTTTTTGTCTCGTCTTTTCATTAATTTGGAGGGATGTCCAGTTCTTTGCAACCTCACTGTTGTCCCATATTTTCTCCACTTTTTGATGACTGTTTTCACTGTGTTTCGTGGTATATCCAATGCTCTGGAAATTTGTTTGTACCTTTCACCTGACTGATACCTTTCAACAATGAGATCCCTTTGATGCTTTGTAAGCTGTCTGTGAACCATGGCTTTTGCTGTAGCAGGCAACTGAGTAAATGTCAGGAAAATCTTACTAGGACAGCTGAACTTTATTTGGGGTTGATCAGAGTCTCTTTAATTGATGGCAGGTGTGTACCCAAGAAGTCTGAATGTTGTAATTAAATCAAAAGGTGATTCAACAAAGTATTAGATTAAGGCACACTTATGCAACCAGCATATTGTACATTTTTTATTTTTTATATGTTCCCCCTAACAGATTTGTTTGTTTTTCAGTTGAATTGTACAGGTTACAGATCACAATAAAGGTTGACAAAGTTTTGAAATGATTTATTGTGCTCTCATTTTTTTATATCACAAAAAGCTGACATTTTAACAGGGGTGTGTACACTTTTTATATCCACTGTAGCTATAGCCAAGAAGTGTATACTGTCAGGTCTTTGGGTCTTCATGTGGCTGGTATCATCATAGTTCAGTAATTTCAGTTTAGTAGAGGAGGCCCTCAGACATGGGCAGTAAATGTTGTAGAAGGATGTATTGCATGCAAAAGAAATATACAAGTAAGAGAATTTTACAGACACATGAATTAATAAAATTCAGATGCAGTTATTAAACTTTGTGATTGTAGATTACTAGATGTCTTCTTTATTTTATACAGAGATATGAATAAAGGTGACAAGTTAGGGCAGATTCCACACAGTATAATACACTTTAATGGATGGCCAACCTTACAACATAAAGAAACATACCTGTTTACAGACCTATTCTACAATCTAGTTCTTAGTTGATATTTTACAAAATCTTTTCGTTCAGCTAGATTTTGAGTTGCCAGAGATAATAACAAAGTCATGCAAGGGCCAATAGGATGCCACTGTATAATTTAGTTTGTGTGTCATACATGAAGCTTTACTTCCTGGATTTTCATGTTACTAATTCTGGTCCTAATGGCTGCCTAGAACTCAGGGTTTGAACAAGAGTCTGAAATGACCTGTGCTTCCCCGTGTGAGAATTATCTCCCCAAGCTGCAAGAATTCTTCCCTTGTTGTGCACCCGCAGGAGTGCTAGGTCATTAGATCCCATCCCTGGAAGGTTGTGGCCCTATGTACCCAGAGGAGTGCTAGGTCATTAGATCCCATCTCTGGAAGGTTGTGGCTCTATACACCCACAGGAGTACTAGGTCATTAGATCCCATCTCTGAAAGGTTGTGGCTCTATGTACCCACAGGAGTGCTAGGTCAGTAGATCCCATATCTGGAAGGTTGTGGCTGTATACACCCACAGGAGTACTAGGTCATTAGATCCCATCTCTGAAAGGTTGTGGCTCTGTGTCCCCCCCAGGAGTGCTAGGTCATTAGATCCCATACCTGAAAGGTTGTGGCTCTATGTACCCACAGGAGTGCTAGGTCATTAGATCCCATCTCTGAAAGGTTGTGGCTCTATGTACCCACAGGAGTGTTAGGTCATTAGATCCCATCTCTGGAAGGTTGTGGCTCTATACACCCACAGGAGTACTAGGTCATTTGATCTCATCTCTGAAAGGTTGTGGCTCTATGTCCCCCCCCCCAGGAGTGCTAGGTCATTAGATCCCCATCTCTGAAAGGTTGTGGCTCTGTGTACCCACAGGAGCGTTAGGTCATTAGATCCCATCTCTGAAAGGTTGTGGCTCTATGTACCCACAGGAGTGTTAGGTCATTAGATCCCATCTCTGGAAGGTTGTGGCTGTATACACCCACAGGAGTGCCAGTTCATTAGATCCCATCTCTGGAAGGTTATGGCTCTATACACCCACAGGAGTGCCAGCTTATTAGATCCCATCTTTGAAAGGCTGTTGCTTTAAGCACCCACAGGAGTACTAGGTCATTAGATCCCATCCCTGGAAGGTTGTGGCTCTATGTACCCAGAGGAGTGATAGGTCATTAGATCCCATATCTGGACGGTTGTGGCTCTAAGCACTTACAGGAGTGCTAGGTCATTAGATCACATATCTGGAAGGTTGTGGCTCTGTGTACCCACAGGAGTGCTAGGTCATTAGATCCCATCCCTGGAAAGTTGTGGCTCTGTGTACCCACAGGAGTGCTAGGTCATTAGATCCCATCTCTGGAAGGTTGTGGCTCTGTATACCCACAGGAGTGCCAGTTCATTAGATCCCATGTCTGAAAGGTTGTGGCTCTATACACCCACAGGAGTGCCAGTTTATTAGATCCCATCTCTGAAAGATTGTTGCTCTAAGCAGCCACAGGAGTACTAGGTCATTAGATCCCATCCCTGGAAGGTTGTGGCCCTGTGTACCCACAGGAGTGCTAGGTCATTGGATCCCATCTCTGGAAGGTTGTGGCTCTGTGCACCCACAGGAATGTTAGGTCATTAGATCCCATCTCTGGAAGATTGTGGCTTTATGCACCCACAGGAGTGCTAGGGCATTAGATCCCATCTCTGTGGCTCTAAGCAGAGTTTGTCAGACAACTTTCCCAGCTATTTCTTACAGCTGCATTTGTTGGCCATACCAGATCTCTGTAGCAAAATACTACATAGGCCATTCACTTCTTTTACTGCATTACAGTATGCCATTATGGTCAAAATGTTAATGGCTACATTTTTCAGACTTGAGCATGGCAACCCTGTATGTTACTCTGAGATTAAACATATCTATAAATTTGGTACTTTTATGTGTTCTCCAAATTAAGGTCAGTATAGAACAATGTCTGAGTAGTCACTATAACCTCTACTCCCCAGCCACACACACACACACACACACACACACACACACACACACACACACACACACACACACACACACACACACATCATGAATCGTCACTGTACACAATGACAATGGTCAGACACAGTACTGACTGTATGATCCTGAGATTGCATGTGTTAAATCTTCTGGTTGTGTATACACACACACACACACACACACACACATCATGAATTGCCATTGTACACAACAATGACAACGGTCAGACACAGTATGGACTGTATGATGCTGAGACTGCATGTGTCAAATCTTCTGGTTGTATACACACACACACACACACACACACACACACACACACACACACACACACACACACACACACACACACACATCATGAGTCGTCATTGTACACAACAATGACTATGGTCAGACACAGTACTGACTGTATGCTGCTGAAACAGCACATATCAAATCTATCTTCTGGGTGTATACATGACACACACACACACACACACACACACACACACACACACACACACACACACACACACCATGAATCATCACTGTACACAGCAATGACTTCATGCTCTATTGGGTCAAAACTTAATGTTTTTGATCAGTGACTCAATCTGCTGAAACAAAGCTATTCTTCCTTAAACCACATTGTGCATCTCCAAGCTCAGACACTGAAATGACCATGAGTTGTACACCTGTGCAACACCAAAGACACAAAGAGGAGGGCAAGACATTCTGAATGAACAGATATACAACCAGTTTTGAAAGGACATAGTTACATGGCTAACAAAGAAATTTTATCTTTAAAGTCAGTCTGTAACTATTTTTGAGCAGAGGGCGTGCTGTAAATAGACAACAAAACAAGAAGCAAGCAGCATAGAAATATGTTAAGCAATTTTTGAAATGATAATCAGATATTAACAAAAAAAAAAGAGTCTGAGTAAGAGAGCAGAGATACAGAGAAGAAGCAGACACTGGAATAAGAATCGGGTAAGGACAATTACAGGGTAAATGAAATGCATACGGACACACAAAGTATTTGGATTCAAGAGGGAGGTCTATGACATGTAGTTGAACTGAAGCGTAGTTGGGTGGGCTATGAAAGATAGTGGGGTGGGCTATGGGGTATACCCACTAAGCATCAGATAGGTGGCATGCTGTGTCATATGCTGGATTTAAGGACATGAGGCCCAGCATGAGCAGATCAGAAGGAGAAGGCTACAGGCAGTGCCATGGTGAATGTGTGTGTGTGTGTGTGTGTGTGTGTGTGTGTGTGTGTGTACAACCAGAAGATGTGATATGTGCTGTCTCGGCATCATACACTCCGTACTGTCTGACCATTGTCATTGTGTACAGTGACAATTCATGATGTGTGTGTGTGTGTGTGTGTGTGTGTGTACAACCAGAAGATGTGATATGTGTTGTCTCGGCATCATACAGTCCATACTGTCTGACCATTGTCATTGTGTACAGTGACGATTCATGATGTATGTGTGTGTGTGTGTGTGTGTGTATGTGTGTGTGTACACAACCAGAAGATGGGATATGTGCTGTCTCGGCATCATGCAGTCTGTACTGTCTGACCATTGTCATTGTGTACAGTGATGATTCATGGTGTGTGTGTGTGTGTGTGTGTGTGTGTGTGTGTGTGTGTGTGTGTGTGTGTGTGTGTGTGTACAACCAGAAGATTTGACACATGCAGTCTCAGCATCATACAGTCAGTACTGTGTCTGACCGTTGTCATTGTTGTGTACAAAGACGATTCATGGTGTATTTGTGTGTGTGTGTATACAACCAGAAGATTTGACACATGCAGTCTCAGCATTATACAGTCAGTACTGTGTCTGACCGTTGTCATTGTTGTGTACAATGACGATTCATGGTGTGTGTGTGTGTGTGTGTGTGTGTGTGTGTGTGTGTGTGTATATACAACCAGAAGATTTGACACATGCAGTCTCAGCATCATACAGTCAGTAGTACTATGTCTGACTGTTGTCATTGCTGTGTACAGTGATGATTCTTGATGTGTGTGTGTGTATGTGTATATGTATATAACCAGAAGATTTGATACGTGCAGTGTGTATGTGTATGTGTACGTGCATGTGTGTGCATGTAACCAGAAGATTTAACACGTGCAGTATCAGCATCATACAGTCAGTACTATGTCTAACTGTTGTCATTGCTGTGAATATGTTTGTATTGAAACTACATACTGTCAACTCACGAATAATCACAACAAAACTGACTGACTACACAAATAACTAGCCATTGTGTATAGCCACAGTTCATGATGTATTTATACAACATAGCAGTATGAAGTCATGGTACATAGCCTGTATTAGCACTGGACAGTATTCATGATGTGTAATGCCACATCCAGCTCTGTTTGCAGCCACTGTCCATTAACAATATTTCATGATGCTTGTTACCAGAATCAGCACCATATACAAGGTACTAAATGCTGTTTACAATTGTGGTCAGTGGCCTACACAACCACGGTCCTCTGCAATCCTTTATATGAAACCCCTGGTTATGATACTTAGAAGCAGTGTGAGTGCTGTATACACTCATAGTTCGTGATGGATACTACTAAATTCCCTGATGTGTGCAATAGGTAGCATTGAGCACAGCTACAGTCTGTGAAATATAAAATGCACATCTACAACTAGTACTGCATACAGCTACATTCTGGTCTGAGAGTGACAATGTATGATGTGTACCACTGTAAGCAGTACCATAAGGAGTAACAGTCATTACTTTATAACGAAATGCATAATGTATGCAGCCACAGTCACTGATGTGTAGTACCACAGACAGCACTGTATGCATTTAAGCTAATGTTGTATAAGCCTGCATTTCGTGATATACACCCCTACTGCAGTGTAGAGAGACAGTCACTACTGTGTACAACACTTACTGTTTATATCATTGGTGCTCTGTGTGGCCACGGTTTGTAATGTATGTTAACAGAGTCAGTATTATCTACAGCCACAGATGTATATAACCACAGTAGCAGTCTGTATTCTATTGAGCCACAGTCTGTAATGTGTGTTAGCGCTGTCAGTATTATCTATACCCACAGATACGGGTAACCACAGTAGCAGTCAGTACTTTCTGCAACCATGCTCTGTAATGTCTGTTATCACAGTCAGTATTATTTAAAGCCACAACCATATATATACTTCTACAGTCTGTGCCAAATACAGCCACAGGAAATGCAGGAAACAAGTAACTTTTTGATGTATAATACTGCAGTCAGTCCTCTTTAAAACCATTAATTGTAATGTGCATTGATGTAGACTGCTTTCTGTACTACTACAGTCAGTAATGTTTGTAATTACAGTCCATGATGTGTGCCATGACAGTATGTTATCTGTGCTACCATAATCAGTGTATACAGCCCCTGTCAGTGATATGTATTTTTATAATTTGTTCCCCCAAAACACCCAATCCTTAATGCTTTCTGCCAGAATCAGTTCTTTACCACACTTATTGCTTGTGATATGTACTAACAGAGTTAACTAGCTGGCACTGTTTGCAGCCACAGTAGCTTACAGTATTGTTGTATACAGCTCCGGGTAGTGTAGAATGCGCCCACATTCAGCACAGTTTATGACCCCAGTCCATGATATGTGCTGCCCCCATATTTCTTTTGAACTGCCATCAGAGATTATACAATGTGCCATATTCAGGATTGTGTTGGGTTACTAGTAAAGCAGGCATTATTGCATGGATTGCAATAATGTTACAAAAAGATGCATCTGGAGTGTTTCTCCCTGGGCCTCCATTGAAAATTGGCTTGTTCCAAGTCGGACTTTCCAGGTAAACAAATGTTAATTAAAATTAAAAAAGTAAATGACTTGGAGTAATGTCTGTATGTATAATACTACAAAGAGTACTATACACCACTGTAGCCATTGCTGTGTATTATCACAGTACTCTGTAGCTGCAGTGAGCATTGTACAACAGTGCAGTCATTGCCTTTTACTACTGTAGTACTCTGCTGCTACAAAGTAGTTATTGCCATTTACTACTGCAGCAGTAAGTACTATACAACAATGTAGTCCTTGATATTTACTACTGCAATACATTGCTGCTCCTATAGTAAGTATTATACAACAGTACAGTCCCTGATGTTTACTACTGTAGTACAATCCTGCTGTAGTAAGTACTGTGCAACAGTACAGTCCTTGTTGTTTACTACTACAGTATGCTGCAGTAAGTAGGGTCCAACACTGAAGTCAATGCTGTATACTACTACAGTACACTATTGCTGCAGTAAGTACTATACAACAATGTAGTCCTTGCTATTTACTACTGCAATACATTGCTGTTTCTATAGTAAGTACTATACAACAGTACAGTCCTTGATGTTTACTACTGTAGTACAATGCTGCTGTGGTACGTACTGTGCAACAGTACAGTCCTTGCTGTTTACTACTACAGTACGCTGCAGTAAGTATTGTTCAACAGTGCAGTCCTTGCTGTGTATTACTGCAGTACACTTCTGCTACAGTAAGTACTGTACAACAATGAAATGTTGTATTTACTACTGCAGATAACTGATTCAGTAAGTACTATACAACAGTGCAGTTATTGTTGTTTACGACTGCAGCACTTTACTTCTGCAGTAAATACTGTATGTACAACAGTGCAATCCTTGCTGTTTACTACTGCAGTACATTGCTGCTGCTGTAAGTATTGTACAACAATGTAGTTGTTGCTGTTTACGACTGCAGTAACTACTGTATAACAGTGCAGTCTTTGCTGTTTACTACCACAGTAGAGTACTGCAGTAAGTACTGTAGAACAATCCAGTAATTGCTGTGTATTACTATAGTACCCTGCTGCTGCAATAAGTACCGTGCAACAATGCAGCCATTGCAGTTTACTATTGTAGTTGATAGTACACACCACTGCATATTAATGTTGTTTACTACAGCTGGTAGTATACACCACTGCAGTCATTTCTGGAATGTACTGCTACATACAGTGGTACACATCACTGTAGTCACTGTTTTTTTTTTTTATTGCTTCAATCACTACTATACAACAGTGCAGTCAGTGAACAGTGCTTACTCAGTACAGTCGTACAGTCATTAGTGTATACCACTGTGTTCATTCCTATTTACTTCTGTAATACACCACTGCAGTCATTACAGCTATTGCTGTTTACTGCTACTACTACATTCACAACTGCAGTTTTCTCTTTTTACTGTTAAGGTACAGTAATGCAGCTAGTACTAGGCTCCACTGTAGTCTTTGAGGTGTACTAATACATAAAACTGCTACAGTCAATACTGTATGCCATCGGATTCACTGATGCTTGCTGTTTTAGTTTGCTAATACAGTTGACACTATGTACAGGAATTCCTGAGGTGTTTTGTACTATACACCACTACATTCATTGTTGTTTACTACAGTGGTCTATTACAGTTGGTACTGTAGACCACTGCATTCATTGCTACTTACTGCTATAGTGTGATACACCATTGCAGTCAGTGAAATTTACTACTGTAGTACATTACTCCAGTTGGTAGTACAACCATTGTAATTGTTAACAAAAGCAGTATATTTCTGTAGATGGTACTGGCAAAACTACAGTACTGCTGTATATTACTGCAGTCGGTACTACACACATTGCAGTTTACATCTACATTCAGTACTCTACACCACTGTAGTGAGGAGTACTATTGTAGTAAACTGCAACAGTCAGTAACATATGCCACTGCAGCCATTGATGTGTTCTACTGCAGTTGGTACTATGGACCACAGCAGCCAGAGAGAGATGTACTACTATAGAATACTACTACAATCAGTAATCTATACCACTGCAGTCATCTCTGTGTAGTACATGATTCCATGTGGAACTGATCCCTATTGCAGTACGACATCTGCACGTTCCCACAACTCTAACCCTTGGTGTATGAGTGCTCCTATATGTGGCGATTGTACTATGCAAAGCTTACCAGGTGTAGCTACCTCATCACAATTACTGCATGCTGCTTCTTCTACCTCTGCTAGGAGTCAGTCAGGCAACAGGTTGGTCTACCTACTTCACCCCCCCCCCAGACTGGGGGAGACAATATCAGCTGCTCATTCCCACTTTCCTCTCATTGGCTTCACCAGTGCTCAGGCCACTAATCAAACCCAGATCTTGCAGGCTGTAATCAAGACTTTAGCCCTTCATCCCAGAGAGCTAAGTGAAGTTATTTATTTAATATTTGTTGACCAGGAAAGCCCGATTAGGACAGAGCCTATTTTCAGCAGAAGCCCGGGGAGAAATGCTCCAGGCACATGTCTTTGGAATGTGGGAGGAAACTGGAGTACCCAGGTGAAACCCACGTGAATGCAGGGAGGACATGCAGATTCCACACAGAAGGCACCCCAGCTGAGAATCGAACCGGATAACCTCTTTCTGTGAGGCAACAACATTAGCCTCTGCACAACTGCGCCGCGCTAGAAATTACTCCTTAGACTTGAAAAGGTAATTTGTAGTCATTACTGAGATTTCAACACAGTCTCAGTCAACACATTGTGGTGGTGGTGCTGCGGTAGCGTTGTTGCTTCACAGTTAGACGTTGCACGTTCGATTCTCAGTTAGAGCGTCTTCTGTGTGTCAACATGCATGAATGGGCGTTCCTTTGTTGAAGGTTGTGCATTAGGCCCGGCAAGTCAGCACGTAAAAAAATCTACTGCCAATCATTAGCGGGCCAGAGTTCCACTGAGGTGACCCCTAACTGGGAAAAGCCGAAAGAAGACCACCACTGAGATTTCAACACAGTTTTTATTGCATTTGTTTGTAAGCAAAACTAAAACTGATTTTGAGTACAGTATTGAAATAAAGCAAACTTGCAGTTTTACAGGTAATAAAGAAATACAAGTTATAATGAGTGAGTATGAGTTGTCCCTGTTAAAATTACAGATTCTGTGACAGCTCATTTTTTTAGTGTTGACAGTGTAGAGACTCACCTTTTTACCTTAGAACATGCATTTTGTTTGCTAGAAATTGCTTAGCCCTGTTCAGAGATCCTAGCGTTTCTGTGTTAGTGTGATGTTCTGTACGCATATCCTACTTTAAACCCTGGACAAGGTCTGCTTCCGGGCATTTGGTACAGCTGACCATTTTTACATGGACTTTGCTATTACCAGTTATGGTTAGTTGCTTTATTTTGTGATTTGGGTGACCTTGTGAAATAAAAAAAGCATTGCTTGTGGTTTGGAAGTGTTTAGTACTAATTTGATGTTAGCCTTCTGCAAAGAGTCAGATGCGTTTTGGAATTTGCTTTAGATTTTTGGAGTTGCAGAGCATATTGGAATCATCATTATGCTCTTAGAGAATGAGGTGGCATAAAACATTCATACGATTTATAAATATTATTCTTTTTTGTAATTTTTTTCATCCAAATGAATGTGACTTCCTTAGCTGTTGAAGGCCCGTTTGCTTTTATTTATACATTTCTTAACCAGTTAAGTGCACCGGCCTGAATCTCCTTTTTGTATGGTATCAGGAGGTGGGACAAGATCTGAGGATTGTGCTGTTATGTGGTATAGGTTATGTGAGTTTTTATTTGCTCCTTTCACTTCCTTCTCCCACTTTGGTTAGAAAGAATCGTCCAGTGCCAACTCTTCTTGATGTGATATAAATGCATGCATCACACCCTCAGTTCCATGGAGAGTATATGCATATTGCTTAATGGGCTCACTCTCCCTGACTCAGAAGTTGCAAATGCTGCAGTGCTGTGCCCTTCCCCCAGGGGGAACTCTTATGGTTGTGGAGAATTTCGGCAAAAATCCCTTCATTCCCCAGATGATATTTCAAGTGACTGGTTTACTAATGAAACATGTATCATCTCTGGACTTATCAGGCCCAGAATCTTAGTGCTGCAGAAGTAGCGCTGATTTACTAATATTATGACAAGTGGAATGCCCAGGAACAGCCTTAGGGAACTTAATGGGTTAAAAAAGATAGGGTTTGATAATGCATTTTTTGTGTCACTGTCTGTTGCTTATTGCTAAATTAGTTAATTTGGTAAGTAATCCTGTGCTTTGACAAAATTTGTACTATAGCAACTTTTGGATTTGATTTGCATGAAGAATAGGTGTACATGCAGGATATTCTGAGACAAGAACTACATCATGTTTTGTAGGAATTCATGGACAATTACCAGAAAGTAAGAGTTAATGGAAATAGTGTCCCAGAAAACTTTGTCCCTTGAGTTCATGGAAAAATATTTTATTAGCCATTATTTCTTGATTTATTTCATAATGGCTAGTTGACTTCTTCCATGTAACTCATACTCTTGAATACTACTTAAAAGAAGTATTATACAGGTAAAAAAAGTTGTGGCTTTTTTCTGATAAAACTTGTCTTTTACTCATTAATATCCATATAGAATGCTGTCATTAACCAATCAAACAGTAAAATAGTGAGGAAAACATTCACAGGAGCATACCTCCCAACCGTACCAAATTACTCAGTTTTTACCAAGTTTTGGGGTCCAAATACTGGGGTGCCGTGATTCCTGGGTGGCATACCTTCATTTCCAACTTTTTCTCAGCTGTTTTTTTTTTTTATTTTTAATTTTTAATTTTTTTTTTCCGTTTTGCAGCTGACGTCATCACGTGCGCTATGATGTCAGCTCCATCAGGGCTACCAGCCTATTGCTCAAGGGCTCAGTGCACACATTTCTGGCTGGCTATACATTCAGGAGCCTATTCAAATGGATGATCTGCGACGAGAAGGAACCGGGAACTCCAGGGTGAATGAACGGACAGGATTCTGTCTGAAGTAAGGAAACGTGTTCTTTTATTTAGTGTGTGTGTGTGTGTGTATGTGAAAATGTGCCAATTTAGTACACCTGGTGGCTAGAGGTACTCAGGATCAAACCCTGTACCGTGAGTACAAGGTAAAAAGAGGCTAAAGTCCCTAGCCACCACCACTTGTGAATTTATGCCTCATTTTTTTTATCTGTTCCTCATAAAATCTGTGCTTTTTCAGGATTTTTATGGCAAATCACTAAAGGTTTGAATTCACTAAATAATGACATGCATTTGGATTTTAGACGTCATATTCTTCAGAAAATAAACGGTAACACAAAACCTTTTATTCTAGCAATTTTCTAAGTTTATAAGATCAGTATTTGAAATTTGTCCTTATTTTGGGGCTGTATTCCCCCATTATTGGCTTTGTCCAGGTTTTTTGTGCTAAGAGGTTGAGAGCTATGGTGAGAAGTGAGAACTGAATTCACTAAATGATAGCCATTTAAGTTTCAGTCTTCCTATCTTTCATGAAACTGCTGATTTGGCATAGTGGTATGTTGCTCTGACTGTAGTACACAGGGTCCTGGATTCAAGACTTTGCAGTGAAATGCATCGTGGTAACACAACATTTTATTTTAGCAACTTTCCAAAATGTTTGTCCCCCTCCAAAAAAAAACTGAAATTGAAAATAAGTGTGAGAAGCTGTACAAGATGTGTGTGTGTGTGTGTGTGTGTGTGTGTATGTATATATATATATATATATATATATATATATATATATATATATATATATATAGTGTGTGGATGTGGAAGTAGATTCAGTTTTGTCATTATTGGTTCATGCATTTTGTTTCATTGCCTACTGGAAAAATGTTCAAACAATAAGTTTAAAATGCGCTCTGTCTAACAAGTGCGCTGTATTGTACAAGGATTATAAGTTAATAAAGTCAGAAAGGTGTATCAAAGAACACATGTATGTTTCTTGTTTTGTGTGCAAGAGGCCAGTGATTTGAAAACAGCCCAAAGGTAATCTTTATCCACCACTGGCCAGATGCATTTTCTTTGGATGTGGTGTGGGTTTCAATGCTCTTTTAATGAATGTGAGTTTCAAGGGCAGAGAAGTTTTAATGCCAAGTCTATTTTCATTGTGAGACAGTATTGCTTTGTTTAGCAAATATCTATTAGTGTTTGTGCATTGTGCTCTAAAATGTAAAAGTAAAATCCAAATAATCATCATAGACATAAAGCAGTATGCACACATTAGTGTTTATGGTAAATGGGGTGAAATACCCAGCTAATGGGACATTGTCTGTTTTTCAGTTTGCGTTTGAAAGTTGGTATCCCACAATTCCATTGGAGTGGGTGGGGTTACGTAATTATGTATGCAAATTTGATGTTAATCAGCATACTGATTTGTACCTATTTTTCTTGGGCCTTCTTTAGATTTTTGATGTTTCCAGGTTGAGAGGTATGCAAAGGAGCTGTGATGACATATATCTTGCCATGATTATTAAGAGATGCAATATGACCATTAGACTTTTATGCTTTACTCTGATACTAAGGGGGTATAATTTTTAGTTTAATATTATATTAATTGTGGAATAACTAAGTTTCAGAAAGTTCTAATTATATTTGTAATATATTAAAAACTGTTCAAGGTGTGCTCTGAAATTTTTGTCTCAGTTCATGTCTAATTCTGCAAAAAGGCATGGAAGCTCAGGTGAGTGCTGCACATTTGATACAAATACATATGTCTGTCCTTATTCATTTGGCGGTACACATCTGGAGACACTGATATTTTTCTCTGTTTTCTGACGACTTGTTTTGTTCAGCTGTAGTTCATTGACATAGGTTTCAGATTTTCCCTTTGTGTCCCTGTGTATTTGCTGCCATACTCTGTGTAGGCTCACAACATTGGCTAATTACCATAGTAGCCCATCAGCCGTGATTTTTCTCTGCTTTTCATTTGTCATTCACTGTCTGGCCCATTATGTTGAATTTCCCATTTACTATAATGGGACAGGGTAACAACCTTTAAATGCAGATGTCTTAGAAACTGCAAGGTTTTCGATAATTTCATGGAAATGGTAAAGACAGATGAGGGTTGCACTTACATTTCATTTGAAACTGGTTTCATAGCTGTACATCAGAGAGAACATTACGTTATTCTTTTAATGCATTTTTTTGTCAAATTGTTACAGCAAAATGCAATGAAACCCATGCAAAATAAAGATTCAGCAATGGCATTGGATGTATTTTTGATTGGTATACGATGCACATTTATTTCTTAATCAGGTAATCAAACTGGTCAGTGTGTACCTCCTTTAGTCATGACCCTATCCAGAAGCAAATAAATTATGAATTTATTTATTTATTTGCATTTGTTTTTCGAGGTAGAGCACTGATTTCCGTGGAACTTTTTCACACGTTACATAACAGTACCGCAGGGTATTTATGCAGGTAAGACAAAGAAATTACACAGTTCAGAATATCACAGATCTTGCTGCTACAGTACTCATAATGAACTCTGAAACTTCTAGTCACTGTCGTAGACTTTAAAGTCTGAAGTTATACATGCACTGTGGACATATAGCTGTATCAAACATGGCAGTTTTATTTCCCTATGCCCTTGGTGAGTCCTATACTGTTGTAGTCACTATGTGGCCTATGAGTGTGGATGTGTTGTCTGGTGTAATAGATGTGTACATCATACCTCTCAACTGTTCGGATTTTAGCAGGATATCGAGATTTTTGACTCATATTTTTGGTGTGTTCCTCCTAAAATCTGTACTTTTCTGGCAAATAGCTGAGGATTGAAGTCCTTAAATAATGACAAACATTTGAGTTTAAGACTCCACATCCTTCAGAAAATTCATGCTAATGCAAAACCTATTATTCTATCAATTTTCTAAGTTTGTAAGAGCAATATTTAAAATATGTCCCTATTTGTCCCCCCATCATTATAGGCTTTGTCCAGATTTTTTGCTCCAAGAGGTATGATGTACATCCTGAAATGTGGACAAATCAGATGTGTATAAATGTTAGCAGTGTGTTTATACTCTAAGACCATTTCATTGTGGTCTCATCCATGGCTGCAAACAGCACTTGTACAACCCATTTTATGATTTCCATACCACTGCTGTTCAATTGTAATTTGTTTTATATCTTACTTGTTCATAATATACTCTTTAGCAGTTATTTGCTGCGGTACTTTATGCACTGCCTGCAGGGGGCGCTCTATGTTATGAAGCACAAAAGATGCTTGCATTTAAAATAACGTCATTCCCATGTTACTAAGCTGCCTGCGTGTACAAGTGACATTATGATGTCATATACTGCACATTGCTGTTAGAAAATGAATGCACTTTCTTTTTATTTCCATGTACCATCCTTTGAAAACAGTGTGCATGTCTGGTTGTACTATTTAATGTGTTATTAAAATACTAGGAATTGCTGTTTGCACACAGATGAAGGCATACAAATTATCTAAGTGGAAGTAGTGTCCAGTTTTATACTGGCATAACCTTAACATTTTATATACCTGATTTTTTTTTTTTGCATTTGATGTTCTTGGGCTAGAAAAAAAATGTGTATTGATAAAAGATATGCATTGTTAATAAAGAACAGTGAAACAGTGATGCACGTCCTGTAGAAGGGAGTAAAATATTAACTGCCTTAAAGCACTGTTTTTATCATTTCTAGTGCATGTGTGTCTCTGTGAAATCTTGAAATGGTAAAAAAAAAAAAAAAAAAAACACTAATCAGAGATGAAAAGATCTAATTCTTTTACCAGAATACTATGAGCAGAGAAATGCCAAAACCTTTTCATAAATCATATCAGCATTTTGAGCTAAACCATTTCTTTTACTAATAAATGATAGTAACAAAATAAAAAAAGAAATATGTTTTCAGTTTCTAGTGATCTGTTAAAAATTGTCCTGCCTCAGGTGAACATCTGCCCCCAGAAGTTGGTTTAAATCTCTCCGGAGATGAATGAAATCTTATTGTAGTTAAGGCATTCTTTTCCTCCTGTGTAGATTGAATAAAACAACAAGGTTATAAATGACTTGGGTAGATCAATCTTTGCTATTTGAGGTAATCCAGGATCTATAATAGCTTTTCACAAGTCTTCTGCCACCTGGGGTTACGGGCGGGCACACTGGGACAGCCAGCCTCTTCAGATTAAACATTTTCTAATCAGCTTTATCATTCATATCAGAATTTATCTTATTTGAGGAAAATGCCAATATATTAGCAGGCTTGTATGATACACAAGGTGACCCTACCAACTTAATGACATAATACATTATCCTTAATGAAGTCAATATCTTGTCTTTTAGCTGTCTGTCTATTGGGGCGATTAATTGCGGTGTCATTAATGTTAGCTCTCTTTTCATTTGAGCTTGACAAGTCGCATAAAACTAATGTTCTTAGTTATCAGCCAGTGCAAAAGGATGGAGGATGGAAGAAATTGTAGAACAAGCAGGGGGAGATGCCACATGCGACAAGGGAGGACACTTTCAGCGACAGTTTTATGGCTCGCTCAGCATTTGTTCTGTGGGTAGAAGAAAGTTCTGCCAGCAAAACTCTTAACTTGTATTTTTTTCTGTGTCAGTATTTGTGTGTGTCTTTTGTCGGTATCCATGCCAGTATATGACACAATAAGTGTCAAAACCTGTTCATTTAGCTGCTTGAAACACACTGGGCCAGGCTCTAAAAGAGTTGTTCTCGGTGTAAGAATGCCATATTTCCAAAAGTCTTGCTGTCAGTGTAAGTGACTTACTTCAGTGTAAGGCCCATCTAGAAACACACTTACACCGAGGGCCAGATTCCTAAACACCTGCTCTCAGTCTGCCCTCAGTGTAAGTGGTCACTTACACTGAGAGCAAGTCCAGAATCGGGCATTCTGACATAATAGCCCATTCAAAATGAACCCATATTCATTCTCTGCCTGTTTTAGATTAGGCTTAAAATTTGCGTTCTGTGCATCTTGACCTGAATTGTTTTTCAGAAATATATTTGTTGCTGTTATTAGTGTTTAATTTTTAAAATGCTGTTATTCAGGACAAAAAAAGAAGAAAGTCATACATTCCACTGGGGAGGAGAACTCCAGCCATGACAAATGCACATGGATACTTACATTTCTCCCAGTCTTTCAGTTATCCGGTGTGATCACAGGCAACATATGAATCAGTCACCTGTGGAAACTTACAGTGATTACGCAAATATGCTTTACGTTTACAGTAGAAAATATAGTGCACAAAAGGAGCTGTGAAGTTTTGAAATATTTAGTAAATCATTTAACAATCTGTGAAATTTGTATAATTCTCAGTTGTTTATTAATGTTACTTCTTGCAGCTATTGTATTATCATTGGCTAAACAATCTGTTTGCAGTAGCTCCTAAATATATAACACACACATAGACACACACACACACACACACACGTTTGTGAAATATATGGGCTTGTTCCACTGTTTTTTCTTTTTTTGTTTTGTTTTTTGGAATTAGCATTTTTTTTTATTTTGAGTTGCCTTTTATAGATCAATGTGGAACAAGAAAGTAATTTATTCAGATACAGCAGAGTGCTTTTATAATCTTTCTTAACCTTTGAACTTGTAATTGCCAATAATTGAAATTGTGTATAGTGCTAATAAAAGAGGCACTCTTGTTTTCATATGTAGGCAGTACAGAACTAAATTTAAAGATCAGTTGTAGTCATACCTATTATCAGCAGGTTTGTTTTACACTGTGGCGGTTGTTCATAGAGGCTTGCCATTGGGAGAAGAGTGCTCAGAGGGCCTGATGACAACCCAGTAAGGTCTGTTTTTCAAAGCCAGACACATAGTTGATCAGAGTAAAATGTTTTATTGTAGCAGTGAAGCCTGTCATTTGCCATAAGTTTGTATGTGGCAAGATGCAATACATGGATAAAAATACACTGTTCATTGTTTTACCACTTTTTTAATGTGCATCCTTTGACACCTGCGTGTTTCATTAATGGCTGCTGTACCAGGAACACCACAGAGGTCGAATACTTCAAGTCAGAATAAAGGTGAAAGTCTGTGTCAGTTTCACTTTTCTTGATTCTAGAGCATTGCCCATAGAAAAAAAAAAACATGCTAAATATTTGGTTTGACATGCACACTTAATACAGATGCTGAATTATTAGAGTTTGTTAGTTATGCACAGCTCAGTTCCCTTTTTAATGAGCAGGTACTGTTGTCATTCTGGAATTTACAGATACTCAGGTCTGGTGCCAAGAAAAAAGTCTCAGCGTCAGACCCTGTATCCCCCCCATCACTGAAACTACAAGACAGGATGGCTGTAATTTACAGTGTGTTATCTTTGTCTGTAGTGCCAAGAAGATATGAAGTAAATCAAGGTACCAAGTAATGAAAGACTGAAAATTTATCCTGGGAGCACACTTTAAAGTGTAGTATCTGTTATAGTAGCACCGCCTGAAGAAAGAGCCTGAAATGAGACTCTGATGAAGGGCAGTAAAGCAGCACAGAGCTCATGTTAATGCTGTTTGTCTGGGGTTAGTAATTGGCTTCCATTGATGACCTGCTTCTAGACAAACTGCAAATACTAGCAAGTATTGTAAATCTTGCATTGTTGGAACAAGAAGCAATCCTAACAAATATTGATCCTTCTCCTTGCCCAGAGGCAAAGAAAGGCGGCGAATGGTGTGTTGAGGCAGAGTAGTTTCAGTAGCACCAATTACCGCGGTAAAACTGGCACTCTGCAGGAAGTCCCACCACGCTCATAAATTGTCTATTATCCATGATTAGGCTTTTCAGATATACCCACCAAATCATGCCAAGCTAGCTTTTTGTCTCAATTATATGCAGCATGCTAAAAAGATAGCTCACGGAAGCACTTATTTTCAATTATTACAATAGTCACGCGTCCAGTATACTGTTATTTGCTTGTTTACTGAAATGAGAATGAATCGCTGTGGACGTTGCTGCAGGGCAGAAATAGATCTTTCTTTTGTCGTTAAGAGATTTTATTGAAAGTAACAGCGCAAGCAGCATTTATAACTCCATAATTACTATTTTTTTAAATCACATTACCATTGTATCCTCTTGTTTGAACATTACCTCCTGCTTCATGTGTGCTTGTATTTAGAAAAGGCTGTTCCATCCTTTTTCCAAGACTGTTAGAGAACTGCAGTTGAATTATTATTTCAAGAAGACTGTTAGAGAGTTGCAGTTGAATTATTCCTGAAAAAGATCTTTTTACCAGTATTTTTGTTTTTGACAGTAAAATAGTATAGTTTTTTATTAGTTCCATCATCCTAGCTTGCACTGATTGCATAGGCTTCACAGTTTGACAGACTTTTGGAGCTAAGATTGCTGAAACGCTGGCAAATAGTGACTTGCTTTGGGGCATCTAATGAATATGTAACTGGTAAGATTCAAACCCGCACCCAGCTTTCCTTTATCATGATTTTATCAGTATACTAGGTTGTTTTAGGTTGTAGGTTTTAATTCCCAGTGTCTGTTTTTGTTGCACCTCCCAACACTCCAGTAACTCTTGGAAGTGAGCTCTTTACTGATGTCAGAACTGCTTTAGGGTCTGCAACAGTTTCCTTGGTAAGTTGAGTGGGATTTTTTTAGGCTTATGTTTGTCTGTGGATTTGAGGTAAAGCTGAGTGGTAGATTTGTAGGATAAGCATCCAGCTGAAAACAGATATGTTATTTCCCACAGTCTAAATAAACAGGCTGCAGAACAGAGAAGTGAATATTCAGTATTTAACTCACTAGCCCTGAACCACAGACCACAGTTAAAGCATCATGGCTGGCTCTGGTAGTATAGAGGTTTCAGCCTCACTATGCCACAGGTAACTTAGGTTCGAGTACCATAGCTGGCACCTGAGGGAGCAGTCTGCAGAGGTAGAATTAAGTGGCTGATGGCATACACTGTTATGTTGGTGGGAAAATGAGGGATTTTAACCTCAAGAGCATCCCCTGGTGAATACCAGAGACTCACCCCTGACTTTGCATCTGGCTGGAAAGTACATGTAGCTGGCAAGTACAACATAGTCATAAAGTGTGCATTATATGTTTGAAGATTTTGAACTACTTTGGGATTAGGTCTTAAAGAAAAACAAAATTCTTCAATATTTCACAAGAGATAGCTATGGGTGCTTGACTGTCACATCCTACTCTCTGGCACCATGTCACAGATTCCCTTTAGAAAGCAAGACCCCCCCCCCCCACACACACACACACACACAGAGACACACACACACACACACACACACACACACACACACACACACACACACACACACACACACTAAGGTCATGTAGCTGTCCAAGTCATTAGTCTTGGTTGGAACACATGTCAGGCAGACAGCATTGAGGCTAAGAGGGTCAAAGCTGATGAAATCTGGAATAACAATTACAAATAACTAGGCAGACAGCATTAGTGTGATATAAGTTACAATATAAGTTTTGTCATGAAAATGGAACCTGTCTGGTGAAGGGTGGTTGGTCTAGAGGTTGGAGTAAGCATCCTGATTGGTCCTTTTGAACCTTTTTAAAGTTTTTTCAAGTTTTTAGCTTCCGGTATTTAAGCCCTGCATTTGAGCAGGTTTCTGCTTGTTTGTACCAAGCTGAAATGAGGTGAGTATCAGCCACAACTCTGAGCTGAGATGCCAGACAACTAGAGGCTTCTGAGTTTCCCAAAAAACACAAGTTGCCTGTTTTTTTTTTTTTTTTTTTTTTGCTTGTTTATACTATTTTACTGCACTTTTTATTGTTTGCGGTCTACTTTAATACTGCATTTAAATACTGTGTACTAACCTGCACTGTTGTACTGCAGTTGTCTGCCTTACTGCACCTGTTAAATCATATTTTATTGCTGTTTTCACCATTTGCAAAGCTGGCTTTGCTGTCTTCACTGTTTTACGTATTTGCTGGTACCTTTCACTGTTGCAAAGCAATGTGTTCTGCTTGTTCTGGTTTTCCCTCCAAGCAGTGTTAAAATAACTGATTTGTTTGCTGTTTAAAACATTCTTCAGTGTCTCCTTGCTGTTTTTCTGCTATATAAAATGATTTTGTGTCTCACTGCTATTTTTCAGCTGTGTTAAACTTTCTCTAGTGTTTCCAGCCGAAACTATGTTAGCTAGTAGCTGTAGCATAGTCCAGGTACAGGTTTGGTGTATCTGGGTCTGTTTGTAGTGGCTGTTTGTTCTGAGCACATTTTCTAGGCCATCTTTGATTGGAAAGGGCCCTTCTGCGCTCTAAAGAGAGCAGTGTGCTGATTGGAACCTGTCTGATGATGGGTGGTTGGTCTAGTTCTTGGAGTAAGCATCCTCATTGGTCCTTTTGAACCTTTTTAAAATTTTTAGTTTCTGGAATTTAAGCAGGTTTCTGCTTGTTTGCATCTCATGCAGCACAGCACACTGCCATGTAGTTGTGCACCATAGCGGGACATATACATTCGACAGTTGTTCCCTTAGATACAGCTGTAGCATATTAGTGTAGTTCTCATCCTTAATACTTCAGTCTGAGAAATACTGCTAATGAGCTGTGACCTATTAAACCACCAGCAGAATACCCTCGGCAGAAATATCCAGCCACTAAGCACATCCTTGGTCAGTCTTGAAAATCACCCCTTTGTGATAAGTTTTTCATCCTAGCAATCTGAACAGTTGGACTACCTTGTTTCCCCTGTCAACCTTGTTGACTTGGGTCTCCTGAGTCAGTGCAGCAGTTGCCTGATGTACACTTACAACTGTCTACTAATAACTCATTCTAGTACAGAGTCAGAGAGATGCATCTACACCAAGACTCTTGAATCCCTGCTCTCTCACACTCCAGTAACACTGAAGAGGTTGTCAATCCACCCCCCCCATTACTCATGCACATAGTGTCAAACACAAAAATCAATATATGTGGAGGTTCTCTCAAAAAAACTTATCGAAACACCAGAGACCTCCAGAACACAAGACTGATACAACTCACACAGTTCCCACAGCACCAATGGCACATACTAACACCAGTGCCTCACCTACCAAGACGATAAGGCATAACACTCAAAAAAAAACTAATTTCTTGTCATTGGAGACTACATAGTGAGACACACGGATTTTCCAATCAGCAGGTTGGACAAGGAGTAAGTCACAGTCAGCTGCCTGTCTAGAGGCAGGATTCGTCAGATCATGCATGCTCTCAGATTTCTAACAAGTACCATTATAACTCTGTCATAGCTCATATTGGAGTGATTAACCTGAGACGTACCTCACTAGACTATATGAAGAGAGACATGATTGAGCTCTCCGAGTACGTGTCCCAAGCAGGTATGTTCCTAGCCTTGAGCAGCATATTACCATCACTTAGAATGATGCCACAATATAAACAAAAAAAAATGATTGATGATTGGCCTAGGTTTTGGTGTCATTCAAATGGGATCCAGTTTCTTTCAGCCTGGGAAGTCATGGTCGACAGACCTCGCTGCTTTGCCAGAGACAGTTTGCACCTGACACCATCAGGCTTTCAGCTACTGGCAAAGGCTCTTGCTTTCCCCATAGTGCTTGTTTTAGGCAAGGTCTCAAAAAATAAAATTACCAATGTTAAACTTTCCAATCATAACAAAATAAGGGTCATGCTGCTAAACACTAGGAGCTTAAACCAAAAGCTACACATCCTGGAAACTTCTATCCCTGGAAGATGTAGATGTCTGTGTAGTTACAGAAACCTGGTTCAAAGCCTCAGAGTGTACCCTGACCTTGCAAGGCTACAATGCCTTCCACACCTTCAGACCACAAAACGATTGTGCGAGAACTGAGGGAGGCGGTGTTTCTGTCTGTCTTAGAGATAAATTTACCTCCCGTGTAATTAGACTGGACAACACCATGGAGTTGTTCCAAGTTCAAGTTACTGAGGGTAAGACCCCCGTTCATGTTATAACCAGTTATAGATATAGATAGATTAATGGAGTCAGTGTAACAGTGGTGTATATCCCACCTAGTGCTAATACCACTGAGGCTGTAAATAAACTGAACAATCACATGGATGAGCTGCAGAGCAAATATCCTGACTTTGTACATATGGCAGCTGGTGACTTTAATAAAGCAAATCTGAAAGAAGTACTCCCACACTACCATCAGGATGTGGACATTCCTACAAGGGGTGATAATATCCTGGGCAAGATGTACACAAACTTAAAGAAAGCTTACAAGGCAGCGCAACTTCCACAAATGGGAAAATCTGTCCATTATACCATCTTTCTATCACCAGCTTACAAACCTACACTGATTTGAGAGAGACCCATGATTAAACAAATCAGGGTATGGCCCAAAGGGGCTATGGAGGCCCTCCATGACTGCTTTGAAAGAACCATCTGGGATATGTTCACGGAGGCAGCCACAGTGAATCAGCATCTGAACATTGGTGAATACAATGATGTAGTGATGTCATACATTTCAAACTGTGTTGATGGGGTAACAAATACCAAGAGTATCACTGTTAGAGCTAACCAGAAGCCATGGCTCATCCCTAAAGTAAATGAGTTTCTGAAGGAGAGAAACACAGCTTACAGGGCTAAGGACAAAGCAGCCCTAAGTGTAACAAGAGGTAATCTGAGGAGGGGTATACAGGAGGCTAAGAGGGAGTATGTCAGAAAGGTACAGAGCCACTTTGAAGACATGAAGGATGCAGGGAGACCATGGCAAGGCATACAGGAGATCACTGAATACAAAATCAGGTCAGCACAGTGTGAGGACAGCATTAAATTCCTGGACAGTTTGAACGTCTTCTTTGGTAGATTTGAGGAAAGAAACAACAGGTTGGCACTAAAGCTACCCACTGATGAGGATGCAGTACTCAGCCTCGGCACAGCGGGGGTAAGAAGGGCACTACAGAGGGTGAACCCCAGGAAGGCCGCTGGCCCAGACAACATACTGGGCAAGGTGTTAAAAGGCTAAAGGGCTGTGCTGATCAACTATGTACAGTGCTCAAGGAAATGTTTAACACCTCTCCTGTCATGGTGAAAGTACTCTCATGCTACAAGGAAACTAACATCATCCCACTACCTAAGAAAACCACCCCCTCCAGCCCTAATAACTACTCTGACATCCACTGTTATGAAATGTTTTGAGCGGCTGATCAAAAAGCATCTATCATCATGCCTACCTCCTGATTTTGACCCTCTGTAGTTTGCGTACAGAGCTAACCGATCCACGATTGATGCCATATCGGTAGCCCTACACATCTGTCTTGAACATTTAGAGACAAAGACAACTATGTGAAGATGGTATTCATAGACTTCAGCTCTGCATTTAATATGGTGGTACCAGTGCAGCTGATAGATAAACTGGCACATTTAGGAATCAGCAAACATTTCTGTAACTGGACCCTGGACTCACTGATTGAGAGATCACAGAGGGTGTGTTCGGGTAAGACCACATCAAAGAGCATCACAGGGATGTGTTCTCAGCCCACGGTTATTCACCATCCTGACCCATGACTACTATGCCAAGCACAAGTCCAGTCATATGAAGTTTGTTGATGGCACCACAGTCGTGGGGCTCATCACAAAGGAGGATGAAAGGGCATAAATAGAGGAGGTGGCATCTCTTATCAGTTGGTATGAGGGGAACAACCTTGACCTGAATGTAAGCAAGACCAAAGAGATTTTCATTGACTTCAGGAAAAGAACAAAAAACATCCGGCGCTCATGATCTTTGGTGAGAGTGTGGAGAGGGTTACGAGTCTAAAATCCCTACATATCAGTTATCACATATCAGAGGATTTCTCATGGTCGGGAAAAACCAGCCAGCTGGTCAAGAAAGCGCACCAATGCCTCCACTTTTTGTGAAGGCTCGAGATCCTCATATCCTCTCCACCTTTTACAGAGGTGCAATACAGAGCATCCTCACCTGCAACTTCACAGTGTGGTTTGGAAACTGCACAGTTACAGAAAGGAAAGTGCTACAGAGTGGTGAGGGTGGCAGAGAAGGTAATGAGTTCCAGTCTTCTGTTGATACAATGACTCTGTTCTGCAAGAAGCATCCGAAGGGCCACAAAAATAATACAGGTTACCATGCATCCTATGCATGGACTGATTAACCATTTGACATCAGGCAGGAGATATCGCAGCATCTGCTGCAGGACTACAAGATTCAAAAACAGTTTCTACCCTACAGTGATTAGACTTCTGAACTCGGGCACTAGTCCCAAGGGTCTGGACATGTAGTAAGTCAGTATTTATTTCTACAACATATACTTATAAAAATTCCAAGTAAGTGCAATATTTATTTATTATATCCATAGTTAGCATTATTTAACCCCCTCAATTGCAATATTACACATATAACTTCAGCACTGTTCGATCTGTAGTGTGTTTTGTATTACTTTAAATGGGGTAGTTAGTTCAAATTAGGGGAGGATATGCTTTCATATTTCTGTGTGGTAAATGTCTTTCTTACCTATGTATTGGGAGTAGTGTTGTATTTGTTAGTTATACTTATTCCTCTACTTCTATGTGTTGTTTTACTCTCTTTTGAAATATCAAGAACTGAGCTGATGTATGAAATTTTGTTTATGCTACACTTGTGTAGTTTTAAATGACAATAAAGTTTTCTTTGACTTTAGATCCCCCTCCATGGGTTATGATTCGCATGAAGCCTACTTGACCAAACTGGAGTCAAACTAAATATTCCCAAACACTCTGGTTGTGGGGGATTTCAATTATGCCACCATCAAGTGGGAAACCTACACTAGCCGTAACTCACTAGTGCAAAAGTTCCTGGACTTTAACTCAAATGCCCTGGAACAAATAGTTCATTCTCTGATAAGAGGAACAAACATACTAGATCTAGTCCTCACTAATATGACAAACAGATGCACCGTCATGACTGTCAGACCCTTATTAGTTAAATCTGACCACAAATCAGTCATCCTCGAGGTGGCACTAACACTAGAACTCACAAATGGCAAAATGAGACTAAAAAATTTAACCAAGGCAAGTGTACCTTCTGAGAGGAAGGTGTAAATGCATTCCAAGCCCTGCTCCCAACTGAAAGTGGTAATTGCATCGAAGTTTACACTAAAGGCCTGTACAATTACTTGCATAAGTGTATAAACTAGGCTGTACCTGAAAGAATCAAAACAAGACACCATGGTGGACATCCAGCATCAACAAACTTTACAACAAACGCAAAAGGTTGCCGTCCGAGAAAACAAAGGCAAGGCCCAACTATGGAAAAGCACCCTCCTCAGCCTCAACAGGCAAATAAGACAGCATGTCAAATTATCTAAGGGCATCTTTGAGGAAAAACTTAGCAAGCACAGCCAATGATAACCGTAAGGCCTTTTACAGCTATGTACTTAGCCTAATAGGTATGACCCAAGCAAGTGCCGAACTAGTGACTAACAGTATCACACACACACGGACCCCACAGAGATAGCAAACCTGCTAGCAGAGAGGTTTGGTGAAAACTTCACTCACTTATCCCCTCCAAACTTATCACAAACCTTGCCCCAAACTCCCCCCCACTCTCCATATCTGAAAAGCAGGTCATTAAAGCCTTGTCCTAGACAAAACACACAGCTTCTATGGGACCAGAAGGCATCCCAGACTGTCTTCTAAAAAGGCTAAAACATGAACTAGCATCACCATTAAGTACCCTTTTCAGTCACAACCTAACCACAGGCTTTGTTCCTGCAGAATGGAGAACAGCAACAATAATTCCTCTCCACAAAAGTGGCCTAGCAACAGACCCAGGTAATTATAGTCTCATAAGTCTGACCAGCCTCATCTGTAAGGCCATGGAACATATCATTATGGACCTCATAAAGACTTAGTCAACCTCCAAACCCTGGATCCAACCCAATTCAACTTCGACAAGGGGAGATCCTGCCTATTAAATCTGGTAGATTTCTTTGAAAATGTGACCAGGGCCATTGATGAGGGCAAATCTGTGCATACAGTATACCTCGAATTGGCAAATGCTTTCAGCATAATCTCACACTTAGGCATTACCGATAAATTTAGCAAACTGAATGTAAACTCCTTTGTTGTAAGATGGGTTGCCAAGTGGCTCACAAACCAGCCACACACTATCAAAGTGGGTGACTCCACATCAACCAGCAGACCTGTCACCAGTGGGGTGCCACAAGGGTCAGTACTGGACCCCCTACTATTTGGTATATGCTTCTCAGAAGTTCAGGCTAAAACTAAGGGGTTGTGGCTGACCAAGTGTGGAGACGACTGCAAACTAGGCTCAATTATTGAATCCCCAAATTATGTCAGTATATTCCATGAAGGTCTTACGCAGGCCAACGACTGGTGTCTTAGTCACAGTCTCAGACTGAATGCAAAGAAATGCATCATCATTCCCTTCAGCAAAAATAATGTCCCTTCACACTTTCAAATCAACAACAGTACCCTAAGTACCCAAGAAGTGGTAAGGGATCTGAGATTACAAATTGACTGCAACCTTAACTTTGACCACCATGTGTCTACTGTAGTAAAAAAGGCTTTCTATATAGCACACTTGATTAGTAAAGGCATCACCTCAAGAGCAAAGGAAGTTATAACCCCTCTGTACTCGGCACTAATCTTGCCCATAATTGAGTATAATGCCCCGTTCCACATGTACCCTGCAAAGCACCTGCAGCAACTAGAGAGACCTCAGAGATTTCTAACAAAGAATATTAAGGGACTCCAGCATGTACCTTACACAGACTGACTAAAGTCCCTGTCACTGTACTCTGTATCATATAAACTTCTTAGGGGAGACATGTGCCTGGCTTACAGAGCAATCTCAGGTCCAAATCTAATGAACTTGCTGCACATCCGTAAATCAAATGGGACTAGAACTACCAGCTCCAGCGACCTACATATGGCCTGCAACTTAAATAGGACATGCTGGAGGGACAAATTTGTCTCCCAATGACTGCCGCATCTTTGGAACAGGCTTCCAGTTCTTGTGAAACAGAGCACTTCTATGACACTGTTCAAAAGGAACCTGGAAGAGTGATTGGAGCGCCATAAATTCTTACCAGGGATAGTGCCCACAACCCTCATAGACATGGGCAGTTATTGCAAAATGCAGTCCTGGGTGTTGACTACCATATCTATATTATTACATTGGGATGACACGGCTAGGCTCGAAATGACCTCCGGATTGATAGCCTAGTAAACTCGTATGATCCTGTGTGACTCCTATAAATCCCCCAGTCTGAGTAATCTTTTCTTATATTGCCTGTCAGGTGTGCATCCATGTGTACAACTGGCACCCAAAGTAATATGTAATGCTGACAGAATTATTACACATCCCCAGTCCCATCTGGTTACTCTGCAGCTTTCAGATTATACTGTTCTTACATAAGCAGATGTGTATTTGCTGTGAATATTTTTCTTCAATTTTTTTTCATTCCTCTGTATCAGCAGTGCTTCTTACTGTTCATGTCACCAGTGATAGATGAGTAATGTTCTCCAACTGCCTCCCGAAAATTGTCTGCTTTCTTGCAAAGATTTAATGTGCCCTAAAGTAGCTAGGAGGGTTGAAATGGATTTCATAGTTACCCTGGAATAATGGGTAAGGGTCCAGTTATACCTAGACTCTCAGAGACTGCCCTGCAGTATTATGAACAGTGCCTGTGTTTGGGAGGCGTCTTCCTGTGAGCACCATGTGACGGTATTCTGCAGCGTTGTGAATACTAAGGGAGTGTTATAGGGTCTTGCAGACTTCTTGTGATGACTTCCAGCAGTGCTGTGAATGTTTAGCAAATCTTGCATGCTGCATCTCATAAACATTGAGTCTGACGTGCTTCCTGTCACAAAGACTCTGTAACAGCATTCTGCAGTACTGTGAACACTGAGAGAATCTTACCTGCTTCCTCCCATGAGCACTCTGTGACAGTATTCTGCAGTGAGCTTGCTTTTAGCTGCTTGCAAGTTCCTGCACTCTGAAGGAGCCTTCAGTAGTTGTGATCCCTGATCACTCTCCAGGATCAGACTGATTCCATTATAAACAGCTAGTTGTGATCCCTGATCACTTTCCAGAAGCAGAGTGATTCCGTTATAAGCAACTATTTGTGATCCCTGATCACTCCCCAGGATCAGAGTGAGTCTGTTATAAGCAACTAGTTGTGATCCCTGATCACTTCCCAGGATCAGACTGATTCTGTTATAAGCAACTAGTTGTGATCCCTGATCACTCCCCAGGATCAGAGTGATTCCGTTATAAGCAACTAGTTGTGATCCCTGATCACTCCCCAGGATCAGACTGATTCTGTTATAAGTAACTAGTTCTGATCCCTGATCACTCCCCAGGATCAGACTGATTCTGCTATAAGCAACTAGTGATACCTGATCACTCCTCCGGATCAGAGTAATTCTATTATAAGCAACTAGTTGTGATCCCTGATTGCTCCCCAGGATCAGAGTGATTCTGTTATAAGCAGCTCACTCTTATCCTCCACAACCAATCTTGCCAGCTGTCCCTGGTTTCACAGAATATCCATGATTTTGCATCATATTTGTTGCATTATCTCTAATAAAATATTTAATTTTATGGTAAATCACTGAGAATTACAGTTAATAGTGTCAGACAGTAGAGTTTCCTACTTCTTACTGTTCTGGAATGGTGTGTCGATGCAAAACCTTTTTTTTCCTGTTAACATTTTTAGGTGAATCAAAGTCAAAGTAAACTTTATTGTCATTTAGACCCACAAGAGTGCAGGCTAAACAAAATTTCATTGCTTTGAGCTTAATGTGCAGGCAAAGAACATATAAAAATATAATAGTGTAAATATAAAAACAGAACTACAGACCCTATATGACATTAACATAGACACGACACCAGGACATAATTACAATTTTTGTATGGCTACTTATAGCAGCACTTAGTATTGCACAGTAGATATTGCACTTAGAGGCTTAAGCAGTGATAGATTAGAGACCATTTGTCCATTGCATACACAAAAGGTAATAAGCACTCAGTGAGCTACTGCACAAGTGAAAGAACCTAGTAGATTTATTGCACTTTAAGAAAAATACATTTCCTTCAGCCTGTGTTGCCACTGACTAGGTGACCTGTTGGCTTGCTTTGCTATTCACGTTTAATAGTCTGATGGCCTGAGGAAAGAAGCTGATCTGATGTTGTTAATCTTCTTTCCATTCATCATTGATGGGTTCGGTTCTGAGCCCTCGGAACCGAGTTGGCCTAATACCAAGCTCGCGCCAGCAAAAAACTTTTGAGCTAAGCTTTTACCCATAGTGCCCTTTTCCCTGTTACCTCAGATCTCGTTTGCCGCATAGCTTTAAAGCCGCCTTCAAGCTAAGTAGAAAACCTTTGATATCTTTTCTGGATATTTTGTCTCTCTCTTATTCCTTGTTGGTATTTTTGATATTTTTTTACCTTTGAAGCTCTCTGTAGACCTTTTTACCCTTCTGTTTCTACCCTTTTGGTAATTTTTAAGTACCATTGGTGGTACGGCCTTTCTCTCTACCCTTGTGGTATTTGTTAAATACCATCATTGGTATTTCTTCTTCTTTTTCATCTGACTTGTGTGTATTTAGATATATATTTAGTAGAACTCTTTACCTTAGTTTTCTATCTGACTTGTGTGTATTTAGATATATATTTAGTAGAACTCTTTACCTTAGTTTTCTGACTTGTGTGTATTTAGATGTATATTTAGTAGAACTCTTTACATTAGTTTTCTATCTGACTTGTGTGTATTTAGATATATATTTAGTAGAACTCTTTACCTTAGTTTTCTGACTTGTGTGTATTTAGATATATATTTAGTAGAACTCTTTACCTTAGTATTCTATCTGACTTGTGTGTATTTAGATATATATTTAGTAGAACTCTTTACCTTAGTATTCTATCTGACTTGTGTGTATTTAGATATATATTTAGTAGAACTCTTTACCTTAGTTTTCTATCTGACTTGTGTGTATTTAGATATATATTTAGAACTCTTTACCTTAGTTTTCTGACTTGTGTGTATTTAGATGTATATTTAGTAGAACTCTTTACCTTAGTTTTCTATCTGACTTGTGCGTATTTAGATATATATTTAGTAGAACTCTTTACCTTAGTTTTCTATCTGACTTGTGTGTATTTAGATATATATTTAGAACTCTTTACCTTAGTTTTCTGACTTGTGTGTATTTAGATGTATATTTAGTAGAACTCTTTACCTTAGTTTTCTATCTGACTTGTGTGTATTTAGATATATATTTATTAAAACTCTTTACATTAGTTTCTATCTGACTTGTGTGTATTTAGATATATATTTAGTAGAACTTAGTTTTCTATCTGACTTGTGTGTATTTAGATATATATTTAGTAGAACACTTTACCTTAGTTTTCTATCTGACTTGTGTGTATTTTGTTTATGATGTCTGATAAAAAGGGCACGTTGGGGTTTAAGCAAGGGTGCCTAACAGTGATTCCCATGATGACTGTGTTTATTGTTTGGGGGTGCCCCATCTTTTGGTGCAGTCCCCTTGTGTGGTTTGTAAAAATTTTAGTCAGTGCACCTTGAACAAGCGCAAAAACAAACTGATTCTGAAGGGCCTCCATAAGTCGCCCTTTTCAGAGGCCCTTTCTGCGACAGAGGTCTCATCCCCTCCAACCAAGGAAAAGAAAAGGTCCCACTCTGTTCCTTCTTCACCATCGGGTGATCAGGGCAAGCCTGTAAAGTCTAAGGTAGCTAAATTGTCTTCGGAGCATAAGTCTGCCTCATCAGCACCGAACTCTTCCGCTCCAACTGTTCCTATATCGGCACCAGCTTTGGCTCTGATACTGCCTACGGCACCGACTACTGACTTTCCAAAGGTTACCACAACTTTGGCACAATGCATGCCTTTGATGCCTATCTTTGCAATTACGTTTGCTACTGAACCTTCTGTGTCGGCTCCGACTGCCCCTCTGACACCAAGTCCTTTCACTGTTCTGATAACGACAATTTTGACGCCACTTCCTCCAGTCTCCTAACTTGAGACATGCCGATAGATTCCATACCATGGACCCGATACTCTCCATCAACAGATCCATTTCTTCTAGGGCAAGTATGTAGTCCGTTCCTAAAACGACCCGACTCTCCATCGGGAGTATCCACTAGATCCACCAGGAGCCTTTCCGAGTTTGACATGGTGCGTCTTGTGGTCAGCTGTTGACAGCCAGGGGATACCCACACCATCTAGGACCCATCCACCTGCAGGACTTGGGTTAGTTTCTCCACAGACTCCATTCTACTATCCTCCTTGAACCATACTGGTTCCAGAGTCTTCAGCTCCAACGTCATTTTCAGAACCCCCCATTTGGTGCCTGTAGTGGACCTCACTGGGGCACTGGGACTGTCCCTTTGGCCTTCGGTCCCCTTTGAACTGGGCCTTCCTCAACCCTGTGATTGGGCTGCAGGCTCTTCGGCTCATGGTACGGTTCTGAGTGTGTCCATGGTGCCGGGAGTTCTGTCTGCACTGATCCTGCTTGAGGCTCCACCATCGGGAGGGGGTTCAGTGGAGTGGGGTGTGACCCCGGTTCTGAGGTTGTCCTTCTCGGTTCCGGGCTCCCATCCCTCTTTGGACGGACCTGATTTCTGAGCTATGGAGAGGGCACTTGCTTCTGGAAGCATTCCACCGTCAGAATCCCAGACCTCTTTTCCCCCTGAGCTACAGCTGACACAAGCCACCACCCCAGGACACCAGCAGGGAAGTCGCAGGAGACCCTGTTACAGGGCACCCCCTCTTCTGAGTCCTCCTCAGAATCCCCCGCTGAGGAGCCCCCATGGAAGAGATCATGCAAGAGGTAGTATGTAGACTCCTTTGAAGTGTCTCTGACAGAGGATATGGATTTCGATGACAGTGAAGGGTCCCCACGGTCTCCCCCTGATGATGTCTCCTTTGGGGACATCTTTGAAATGTTGAAACAGAGGAATGATTGGAAGCCCACTAACCCTTCTTCCAAGGTGTCCATGTTTCTGCAGGCTTTCTGTCCCCAGCCATCTACCTCTTGGGTGACCCCGCCTGCAGACAAGCTGGAAGGACCCTGATTCTGTTGAGTCGATCCCTTGGAGACCTGACAAGATACAACCCCCCCACATTGATCAAGAGGTTTTCCAGTCGATGCTGTGGCGGTGGCCACAAAAAATGATCTCGCCGAAGAGAGTCATACTGTTCATCTGCCCAAGAGAGTGTCCTGGGCTGTAGACAGATTAGGGAAGCTTGTTTTTGCTTCAGTGACTTTTGCCGTATGGCTTCTGAATTACTTGGCACATTTTACGAGGCTACAAAGAGACTTGGTTTCCGAACTCTCTGGAACAGTCGCAGGACAGGTGTCTGACGAGGTAAGAGACAAGGTCACCTCGCAGCTCGCAACACTGGAATCGATCTCCAATTCGTCCATGAGGTTGCTAGAGCGGCAGGTTCAGGCATAGTTATGAGACGCCATGCCTGGATGCGCCTCTGTGCCTTTGCGGACCCTTTCAAGTCTTCCTTCCTGAATTCTCCATTTGAAGCATCTTCTCTTTTTGACCCCAAGGTGAAAGACACCCTGGCCAGGTGTGAGCAGGACGGTAAGACCCTGTTTGCTGTAGGTCTACATTTTTCTAATCCTCAATGTTCCTTTTCCAGGAACCAGAGGAGCGGAAAATGTGGCACAAAAAATCTCAGGGTCCTTTCCATGCCACACGTGGGAATGATACCCCCATGGGCAGAGGGGGTAACAATTCTGGAAGACGCCCCTACCGAGGCAGAGGGGGGGGTCTGCGTAATCAGGGACCCAGGGATTCTTTCTCTGGGCAGCCTTACCAGCGCTCCTGAAAAGCGGCCCAATTGCTTTCCTCTGAAAGCAGTTGGGGGACTTTTCTCTCTGCACCAAGCTGCCTGGTGTTCAATAACTTCTGACCATTGGGTGCAGAAGATCATAACCAGAGGCTACACCATTCCCCTCATTACTTATCCAAACCTTCTGACAACACTTCCCGACGTTCCACCCAATCAAAGGGAAGAAGCAGAAATAAACAAGCTGTGTCAAAAAATAGTCATCCAAATAGTCCCACCAAACCAATGCGGATCCAGATTCCACTCAAGATTCCTTTTGGTGCCAAAAAAGACAGGGAACTGGAGACCAATTCTGCATCTCAGCAATTTGAACTAGTCCGTTGCCCAAGCAAAATTCCACATGGTAACAGTTCAGTCCATTCTCCCTTTTTCTAAGGGAAGGCAATTGGATGTGTTCGATAGATCTCTGAGACGCATATTACCACATCAAAACAGACAAACGCTCTAAGAGTCTACTTCGCTTCCGGCCAGGAGCCAGTCACTGAAAAACCTCAGCTTTGGCCGGCTAAGATCTAGCTGTATTCAACTGGATGTATAAGAGAATTTAAGTACCTTTTATCTGCACTTTTTTCAAATAGTGCTGTATTTAAATTGATTTAATTGTGTTGCATAAATATTAGCTCAAGTTGAAGTTTTGACTCTGTTCTTCAGTTAAATCTTAGTGGCTTTGAAACTGCCCGCCCCTCTTGTAAATTTGTGTTTGGATACTCCTTCTGGGCCCATCTCATTTGCTCACTCAACTGAGTGCAGTGAGATCATATTCTGATTTCAGGCACTCCTACTGTGTACAAAGAGAGCATCTGGGAAAGAGAACAAAAAAAAAATTTAAGCTTGTTTCCTGCCTTTCCTGTTAAGCGGTATAGACTCTTTGTAGGCTTCTGATCCCCCAAGCCCTTCTGTGTTGGAGGGAAGCCTTCTAGCTTAGTTTTGTTTCTTATAACTAGCCAGTTTTCTAGTTTCAGCACTCAAATCTGTTTCTTTGAACTCAGCACTTGTTCAGAACTCATTGTAAGCACTACAAAAGCTGCAAATTACTACAGCACTCAGCTTTCCTCACTTGTCTAGAGGAAAGCAGTTTTTAGTACTTAATAAATAAGCACCTATCCAGGCATGTCTAAGGGTCAGCTCCGAGTGATTTCTCCTGTCTACCTGATGAATCTGGGCATCTTGGGGCAATGCAGCAATTGCCTCATGTACACAGACAACCCTCTCCTCCTACTACCCAACACTACAATCTGTGAGAGATGCACTTATATAGCCAAACTGGAAGCAAAGCTCTGTTCACCCAAGACTGGACTAGACAGTCAAGAGGAGAAGGTAAACACTTGCACCACACCACACTCATCACATAGTCCATCAAAACCTACACCACCAAAACACACACACAGAAACACAAAACACACACCTACATTCGTGGAGGCTCTCAATAAAAACCTGCCCAAGCATCAGGGACATCCAAAGCATAAACGCAAGCAAACTCCACCCCCAACACAACCCAAATGACACATAGCCCACAAACTCAGTGTGCCACTCAACGACAGCCCATAAGGCATAACAACGTGCCCAACACTCTAGTCATAGGTGACTGTATATTCAGGCACACTGATGTTCCACTCACTAGACTAAACAAGGAGAAAGTTACTGCCAGCTGCCTTTCAGGTGCCAGGATCCGCCACATAACGCATGCACTCAGGTCACTCCACAATAAGTACAAATATGACACTCATTGTCCATGTTAGTGTGAATGACCTGAGACGTACCTCCCTGGACTACATGAAAAGAGACATGGAGGAGCTCTCCGATCTTGTATCCCAGGCAGGTATGACCCTAACCCTGAGTAGCATCCTGCCATCACCCAGAATGATACTACAGTACAAGGACAAAATGATTGACTTCAACAATTGGCTAAGCTTCTGGTGTCATTCTAAGGGGAGCCAGTATTTGTCTGCCTGGGACGACATGATCGATAGACCACGATGCTTTGCCAGAGATGGCCTGCACCTGTCGCCCTTAGGCTTCCGGATACTGGCTAAGGCTCTTGCCACCCCTATAGTACCTTTTTTACGCAAGGTTCAAATGACACCGTAACAGGTACAAGCAAGCAAAATCTGAGGGTAATGCTACTCAATGCTAGAAGTCTAAACCTCAAAATGCACTCACTCGAGGCACTCCTTAAAATGGAGAACATTGACATCTGTGCAGTGACAGAGACCTGGTTCAAAGCTCCAGAGAGCACCCCTGCATTACCAGGCTACAATCCATATCACACCTTTCGGCCACCTAACCCAAAACGAAGCACTAAAGGTGGAGGCATGTCCATATTCATTAAGGATATCCACACCTACAGGCTAGTTGCACAGTATAATGCATCCGAAATTATCCAAGTGTAGCTAGCTCTGGACAAGACCGCAATCCAAATTGTAGCTTGCTACAGACCCCCCACCATGCCCTAGGATTCCCACTTCTCATTTCTTGATACACTGGAAAGTATTAGGGTACAACCCAACACCCTAATAATGGGCGATTTCAACTACCCCACCATTAACTGGGAAAACTACTTATGTACCAACTCTTTTGCTCAACGTTTTCTAGAATTCATAAATTCCAACGCCTTGGATCAACTTATTCACACCCCCACCAGGGGCAGCAATATTCTAGACTTGGTCATTACCAACATGGGAAACTGGTGTTCCACACCAGAGGTCAATTCCTCGTTGGTCAAATCCGACCACAAGCTAATCAGCCTAGACATCCACATCCCACCCCCACCCCCAATTAGGGAAACCATCGTAAAAAACTCCTCCAAAGCCAACTTCACACTTCTTAAGACAGAAGTGGCAAACTTCATGGCACCCATGCAGACGGACAATAGAGGTATGACTGCTGAATCCTACACAAGTGCACTTTATAAGCACTTACACGAGTGCATGGATCATGCTATCCTTAATAGAACCAAGATGTTATCTTCCAAAAAAAGGAAGCCAATCTGGTGGTCCTCTGCCATAAACAAACTCTACAACAGAAGAAAGAAACTGTTGCAAAAAAGAGTAAAATCCCATGACTGGAGGAACTCCCTGGTCAACCTCAGTAAGAAGCTGAGATCCCTCATAAAATCCTCCAAAGCTAGTTACGAAAACAAACTTGCCACTGACTCTAAAGACAACCACAAAGCATTCTATAGCTATGTCAAGAATCTCAATGGGAACACTCAGATCTGCTCTGAGTTACAGCACAATGGCACTAAATATACAGAACCAACTGATATTGCCAACATCCTAGCAGATAGGTTCAGTGCTAACTTTACCCCCCTCTCACCCCCTAGAGGGCCCATCTCTATACCGGAAGAATGCAAAGTTCCTATAATCACGACTGCACAGGTAAAAAACACACTCTCCAAAGCCAAGAACACAGCATCCATGGGACCTGACAATATCCCAGGCTGCATTCTACACGAACTACAGAATGAACTGGCACCCTACCTAAGTACCATGTTCTATCATAGCCTCACCTCAGGCTTTGTACCCACTGAATGGCGCACCGTGACGGTTATCCCACTCCACAAAGGGGGAGCCATGACGGACCCTGGGAACTACCACCCCATTAGCCTGACAAGCCTGGTCTGCAAGGCCATGGAACGTATCATTGTGGAACTCATAAACAAAGACATTGGGAATATCCAAACTCAGGACCCTACCCAGTTTGGATTTGTAAAAGGTAGATCATGTCTCCTAAACCTGATTGACTTCTTTGAAGCAGTCACCAAAGCCATAGATGAGGGTAAAATGGTTCACACAGCTTATCTAGATCTCGCCAAGGCTTTTGACACCATCCCCCACTCTGGAATTATAGATAAGCTAACTAAACTAGGTATAAATCCCTATGTCACAAGATGGGTTGCCAACTGGCTCATGGACAGAACCCACACTGTGAAAGTAGCGGATTCCAAATCCGACTTCAGACAAGTGGAGTACCACAGGGTTCAGTCCTGGGTCCTCTCCTGTTTGGTATCTACTTCTCTGAAGTGCAGGCTAGCACAGAAGGTCTTTGGCTAACAAAGTTTGCAGATGACTGCAAACTAGGAGCCATAACCGAAACTCCTAACGATGTGGACAAACTACCAAAGGGCCTCAGTGAGACAGATACCTGGTGTCAAAGCAATGGCCTGAAGCTCAGTGCCAAAAAGTGTATTGTTATCCCCTTTGGTAAAAACTCTGTACCCATGAACTACCACATAGCTGGTAGTCTACTTAATGCCGAAAATGTGATGAGACCTTGGGACACAGGTGGACAGTAGTCTCTCCTTTGATAATCACATCGCCACAGTGGTCAGGAAATACTTCTACGTGGCTCATCTCATCACAAAAGGATTCTCATCCAGAAAAAAAGAAGTCATTGTTCCCCTCTACTCATCACTCATTAGACCCATTATAGAGTACAACACCCCTTTTGGTATGTACCTCACAAGACATCTACAACAACTGGAAAGACCACAGAAATACCTCACAAAGCGGATTACTGGCCTCAAACAGATGCCCTAAGCAGACCGTCTCAAAAAACTACAGCTTTACTCCATTGCATATTGCCTACTCAGGGGCGATCTCTGCCTAACATACAAAGCTATGTCAAGCCTAGAACTGTTGGACATGCTCCACTTAAAGAAATCCCAATCCCTCCGAGCTACACGCTCTAGGGACCTAAACCTTGTCACCACAATAAACAGAACATGCTGGAGGGATAAATTCCTGTCCCAGAGACTTCCCATACTCTGGAACAGACTACCTATCTATGTCGAACAGAGCTCCTCATTAGCACTTTTCAAGAAAATCTTGATGATTGGATGGGAAATGGGAAATTCACCCCAGGGATCACTTCTGTGGCTCTGCTCGACAGGGGCACAGGAAAATCATTTTCTTGGGTGGCGAAAGCCAGGGTACATTTTTTGGCTAGGCTTATATAGGCCCTAGGGCCAATAGCCTAGTACCTACAATGAACTACCAATTTTGTGCCCTGTCATTTCTACAGTCCCCAGAGTGTTCACAAAGTGCATGGCAGTGGTCACAGCTCACTTGAGGCTGCAAGGATTCTGGTGTTTTCGTATTTGGACGATTGTCTCCTTACCGCTCCCACCAAGCATCTTTTTGTAACAGCCCTGCAGTACACTCATTCCCTGATGAGTTTTTTGGGAATAATGATAAACTAGGAGAAATCCAACCTTGTTCCGACTCAGAACACAGAGTTTATTGGAGCAGCCTTCGACACCCGTTCTTGTCTGGTGTTTCTCCCAGCTCACAGACTTCAGAGATTGAGGCTCCAGCTCTGGGTGATACTCTGTCAAAACAAAGTCTCAGCAAGGGAGGTTCTTCAGGTTTTAGGATCCATGGCCGCTTCCATACCAATAGTGCCTCTTGCGAAACTGCATATGTAAATACTTTAATGGCTTCTGCTATCTCAATGGTTTCCAAATTACCACCCTCTGTGCCTTCAAATTCAGATAGCCAATTGTTACAGGCAGGACCTTCTTTGGTGGATGAGGCCAGAAACAGAACTTTAGAGCCACCTATTCCACCCCCCCAGCCCAAGGCCATTATGACCACAAATGCTTCCCTGATAGGGTGGGAGGGGGGACATTTCCAGGGAAAGACAGTCCAAGGCACATGGTCCACTTTGGAGGCCAACCTGCATATCAACTTTCTAGAACTGAGAGCTGTGCTGTTAGTGTTGCAAGCATTCCAATCTGTTCTTCCTTCTGGAATAATCGCAGTTTAATCAAATGACATGTCAGTAGTCTGGTATATCAACAAGCATGGAGGAACCAAGTCCTATCCCCTGTGTCGAGAGGCCATGAAAATTTGGCAGTGGGCGATAGCTTCCAACCGCTTTCTGATAGCAATGCATATCCCTGGGAATTCCAACTTGATTGCAGACAAGTTGAGCAGATGTATTCTCCTGCCTCACGAGTGGTCCCTCAATCCCGACATAGAGGCAAAAACTTTTAGCCATTGGGGCCAGCCTTGCTGTGACCTATTTGTCTCCCCATCAAACAACAAATGCATCAGCTATTTTGCCCTATTTCCCCCCACAGGGGGACTCCCTGAGGGACACTCTGATTCATGATTGGCCCACGGGACTGCTATATGCCTATACCCCCATCCCTCTGATTCCCCAATTTATAAAGAAAGCTATTCAGTTAAGATGCAAAGTTATCCTCATAGCCCCCTTTTGGCCTCGACAAGTTTGGTTCCCCTTCCTTCGGCATCATCTATTGTGTTGACCATGGATTCTGGACCCTTTTCCAGACCTGAGTAACCAGAACCTATCCAGCCTCAAGCTGACAGCTTGGTTTCTCCACTTCCGTTGATCACCAGGCAGGATAACTTTCCCTCACCTGTACTTCTCATTATCCTGGCCTCACACAAACCATCCTCTAGAAGACTAGATCTAGACAAATGGAAGAGGTTCTCTATTTGGTCTAAGAAAAGAAGGCTAGACCCGTACTTGGTTCCAGTTACAGCAGTCTTACAATATATGTCAAAATTCTTCGAAGATGGAGCTGCAGCTTCTACCATACGAGTACATCTTGTGGCTGTTTCTAACTTTCATGATGGTTTGGATAATTCTCCCCTCATCTCTCTTCGTTTATGCAAAACCTTTCTTAAGGGGATCTCTTACATTAGGCCTCCAATCAGACAACCAATAGAGCCATGGAACCTCATGTTAGTTCTTCAGTCCTTAACTCAACCTCCATTTGAACCTGCAGCAAAGTGTGACCTCAGATTTTTATCTTGGAAGTCCCTTTTCCTGATAGCCATCACATCAGCCGGACGAATTTCAGGGCTTCAGGCATTATGCATTAAAAGACCCGATTTAATCTTCCAAAAGGACAGAGTATCACTCTGGAGAAACCATCTTTTCTCCACAAAGTTATTTCAGATTTTTCCATCAATCAGACCATTGATTTGCCAGTTTTTCCCAAATTTTACTAATAAAGGGGAATACTGTCTACATTCTTTTGATGTACATTGACAGTTGAGGATTTATTTAGACAAAACCGAAGCAGTACGTAAAACTGATCAACTTTTCATTTCATTCTCTGGACCTAGAATGGGAAATTCTGTCTCCAAGGTCACTTTATCTAAATGGCTAAGGGGACTGCATACGCTACATCTATTCACTTGCGAAAAAACCTGTACCACAGAATGTTAAAGCCCACTCTACCAGATCTATGGCAACTTCTGTAGCTTTCCATTCGACAGCCTCTGTGGGTGATATTTGTGCAGCAGCAACATGGGCTAATCCCCCCACACTTTCATTACAAATTGGATGTGGTCTCCAGAGGGAGAGCTGCTTTCGGCTTAATGGTGCTCAGGAACGTTCTTCCATAAGGGCCGCCCAAGGAACACAAGGTATCTTGGGATTCTGTCCCATCAGTGATGAATGGAAAGAAGATTAACAACATCAGATAAAGAAGTTATGTCTTACCATAACTTTCCATCTGTGTTGTTGAACTTCTTCCATTCATCATATCCCACCCTCCTTCCTCTGCCAAAGGCTCCTGGGGGATACTTTGGATCCAAGTGGTGAGTTAGGGCATTTGCGCAGAAATGGCTTCTGCTTTACTAATACAGGATGGGCAAACTCGATCTGAGGTAACAGGGAGAAGGGCACTATGGGTAAAAGCTTAGCTCGAGAGTTTTTTGGCTGGCGCGAGCTTGGTATTAGGCTGACTCGGTTCCCATCAGTGATGAATGAAAGAATATCAACAACACAGATGGAATGATATGGTAAGACATAACTTCTTTTTTCTGAATCTAGTCATTTTGCAATGTATGCTTCTTTAGTGCTTGCACAAAGACAAGAAGAACAGTCCCCAAGCCTCATGGGTATGGTCTTTATCAATCTTTGTGGCTCTTCTGAGAGACAGTACAGAGTGCAGATTCTGTATAGATGGAAGCATGGACTTTGTTATTCTCTCTGCCACTTTCACCATCCTTTGACGGGCATTACGATCCATGTACTTGCTGTTTCCATACCATACTGTGATATTGCTTGTCAAGATGCTCTCAACAGTGCCTCTGTAGAAGGTTGTGAGCACCAAAGATGGGAGGTTTGCTCTCCTCAACTTGCATAGTAAGTAGAGCCCTTGTTGTGCTTTCTTGACAACGTGGTTTGTATTGATGGACCATGGCAAGTCTTCTGTGATGTATACCCCTAAGAATTTGGTACTCTTCACCCTTTCTACTGTTTCTCCCTTGATTGTGAGGGGGAGCTTGGTGATCTGTTTTTTCCTGAAGTCTACAATTACCTCTGGTTTTGTTTACGTTCAGAGCCAGATTATTGTTGTCACATCAGTCAATCAAATGTTTCATCTGCTCCCTGTATGATATTTCATTACCACTGCTGACAAGGCCTACAACTGTAGTATCATCTGCAAATTTGATGATGCAATTTGAGCTGAACCTGACTGTGCAGTTGTAGGTCAGCATAGTGAACAGCAGAAGACTGAGAATACATCCTTGAGGGACTCCCGTGCTCAGTGTAAGGCTCTTTGAGGTGTTATTGCCAAGTGTTACACTTTGCGATCTATCAGTGAGGAAGTCCAAAATCCATTTACAGATAGAAGTACTGACCCCCAAGTGAATCACTTTATCTATCAGGTGTTGTGGTATGACTGTGTTAAAGGCAGAGCTGAAGTCCATGAATAGCAGTCGGACATAACAGTTCTTGTTTTCCAGATGAGCTAAGGATGTGTGGAGTGCCATTGAGATGGCATCTGCAGTGGAGTGGTTCAGTCGATAAGCAAATTAGAGTACGTCCAGTTCTGCAGGAAGATTTGTTGTTAAATAGTCTTTAACCAGTCTTTCAAAACACTTAATTACTGAAGTGGTGAGAACTACTGGGCAGTATTCATTCAGGCTTACTGGTTGAGAATTTTGTTGTTAGTGGTATGATTGCTGTGTTCTTGAAGCACTTGGGTACTATGGCCTGACATAAAGATTTGTTAAATATGTCAGTAAGAACCATGGTCAGTTGGACAGCACAGTGTCTGAGCACACGTCCCAGAATGTTGTCTGGCCCGCCACATCCCTTGGCTTTACCCAGCTTGGAGCTTTCTGAACATTGGCTGGGTTGGAATAGAGTGCGACCTCATTTTGCCTGGCGGTGAGTTTTGTCATCTTTGTGCCATTCTTTTCGTTAAACCTGCTGAAGTAGGTGTTGAGCTCATTTAGAAATTCAATGTTATCATTACGTTTGGTGGATATAGGCCTGTAGTCTGTCAAGGATTGTACCCCCTGCCACAGATGTCTGGACTCTCTTAGGTCTGAGAAGTGACTCTGGATTTTTTGGCCATAGGCATGCTTGGCCTTCTTTATTCCTCTATTTTGGTTCAATCTGACCTCCCTGAGGGCATCCTTGTCTCCCTTCTTAAAGGCAGCATTGTGTGCTCTTAGGAGCTCATTTACTTCACTTGTTAACCAGGGCTTCTGTTTGGCCCTTATGGTGATGGTTTTGATGGTTGTCACATCGTCCATGCATTTGGATATGTATGCCATCACAGATTCAGTGCCACTCATCTAGACTGATGAGTTTGCTTTCCATAGCCACGACCTTAAACATGTTCCAGTCCATGTTCTCAAAGCAGTCCTGGAGGGCTGAGACCACTCCTTCAGGCCATATTCTTGTTTTCCTCTTAGTTGGCATGTCTCTTATCAATAGTGATTTATATGCAGGGATTAGCATGATGGTCAGATGGTCTGATTTTCCCAAGTGTGGTTGCTGTACTGCCTTATAAGCCAGCTTGACATTGGTATTTACCCTGTCCAGTGTGTTCTCTCCCCTCGTGGCAAACGCCATTTGTTGGTGATAGGTAGAACTGACTTCATGTTTGCTTGGTTGAAGTCACCCACTATTCTGTGAGATAATTCTGTATTATGATTCTGCAGCTCATTGATTGCCTGGTGAAGTGTGGCCAGTGCCTCATTGGTGAATCATAGTAATATTTTAAAAAGTCCCTGATTTTGGGCCTTTGTGTCCCTGTTATTTTTGAAGTTGTCCAGAATTCTTGAGCAAAGAAGTTGAAAGGAATGTCTCCAGCTAGTCCTCAGGATGGAACTTTAGCCAAAGGAAAGATATTGCCTGTACCAGTGGCCCAACTCGTTTTCCATGGTTCTTAATTTCAGAGAGGAGTGATTTTTTTTTTATTTAAAATAAGTAAATTAGTTATGAGTACAAAACTTCTGTCATTTCTTCATTACACACCATTCATTTATCTTATTTTTATGCAACCTAATGAAATGTAACCCAGATTTATGCAAATAAACAGTCTCATTGGTATGGGAATGTGGGAGAACATGTATTGGTTTCATCTGTAGCCCAAGAAAACGATATAAGGCAAAAAAGCTGAGAGAGAACATTTCATAAAAGCCCTGCAGCCTGTGACTTGGGACTGTCTGCTTTTGTTCACTGCCTCCTTCGGCTTTTCCTGGTTAGGGATCGCCACAGCGGGACTCTGGTCCGCTCATAATTGGCAGTAGATTTTTACGGTGCCGAGTTGCCAGCCCGACACCCAACCTTCAAAGAAGGCATGCCCATTCACGCTCGCACCTATCTGCATGTCTTTAGCATCACTCAACCATGGGGAGGGCATGCAGACTCCACACAGAAGGCGCTCCAGCCGAGAATCGAACGGGAGAACCTCTTGCTGTGAGGTCACAATGCTAACTGCTGCACCAGTAGTAGCTAAATACAGAACTGAGGGCAGGACAATCTGAGGGGCCTCTTTGGGTGGTAGTAGCTAAATATAGAACTAAGGGCAGGACAATCAGAGGGGCCTCTTTGGATGGCAGTAGCTAAATATAGAACTAAGGGCAGGACAATCAGAGGGGCCTCTTTGGGTGGTAGTAGCTAAATATAGAATTAAGGGCAGGACAATCAGAGGGGCCTCTTTGGATGGCAGTAGCTAAATATAGAACTAAGGGCAGGACAATCTGAGAGTTTAAAGAGCATTTTGTTAGCTGTAGTTAGTTGCATCTAGGAGAGATAGTGTGATAGTTCCAGCCATTTCAGGGAGTGCAGAGTGGAACAGTGATGGGTAGAGTATTTGGAATTTGTAGCGAATTTGGCAATTTTGTTGTAACATATCTCAAGCTTAGCTTTTAATGTTGACTGGAAGTTAGTAAGTAGAGGGGAACCATAGATGAGTGAGGGTAGTAGTTAAGTGGAAACAAGGGTTTGTTTCGTGGAGGGGCTTAGTAAGTGATTATGTCTGTAAAGAGTTCTAAGTTTTTGGTGAGTTTTGTGGATGTTATGTTGTATTTCTAGGTCAAATTTCATGTGTTCATCAATAGTTACTCCTAGGAGTTTTGTGTGGTTAACAACTTTGATTACTGCCTGACTTTGAGAACAAATAGTAAACTGGGTTTTATTTAACGGAGTTGTTTTCTTAGGGGTGAATAATACAATTTTGTTTTTATTTGGGTTCAGAGCTCGATGGTTATTGTGCATCCAGGATTCAGTGGAGGAGAAGGCCATTTGACTTGATTGTTGTAGGTCAGAAATGGAGTCAGCATAACACACAATAGTTGATTCGTCTGCGTATTGAATAATAGATCCTTGACACAGAGATGAATGGAAATTGCTAATGAAAATGCTGAATAAGAGAGGACCAAGTATGGAGCCTTGGGGACCCCAGTAGAGGTGTTAAGAAATGGGGAGATGGAGTTATGCCATTTAACAGCCTGTTTCTGTTAATTAACTTGAGAACCAGTTGAGTTTGGGAAGGGAAAGGCTGTTCTTAAGAGAGTTGGGTTAGAAGTAGAAGGAGAGAAACAGTGTCAAATGCTTTCTATAGGTCTAGGAAGAGGGTGGAGACAATTCTGCCAGTGTCACGGGCTCTATTAACTATGTCCATAAAAGAAATAAGGGCAGTTGTACTATGGCCTGGTCTAAATTGTGTTGTATGGGTGATAGAATCTGGCTGTGATGAAGAAAGTGAAGAAGATGAATATTTATGCATTTTCCTAATATCTTGAAGACAGTAGAGAGAATGGCTATAGGTCGGAAGTTTGAGATGTTGGTATTGTTGCCACCTTTGTGAAGAGGGAGAATAAATGCTTTTGTTCAGGTTTTGGGGATGTAGGTTTGTTGAATGGATCTGCTGAGAAGTATACTTGCAGGGTAGGCAATAGCATCTTCAGCAATTTTTAGATATTCTACAGGTATGTCATCAGGAGTGTTAGAGCAAGGTTTGAGCTTTAGAAGTCGTCTCTTTACTGTGGTGATTGGAATGGGATTTAGAGTGAAAGTGGATGTAGAGTGGATTGTGGGCTTTTGGATATAACGGGTAGGAGAAGAGGGGGTAAGTAAGAGGATAGTTTTGATGGAGGCTTGTTGCTTGTGGTATAGTTTGCTTGGGGAAAGCTATCTGCGATATCAGCTGTAGTGTTGATAAAGAAATAATTAGAGAGCGTCTATTTCTTGAGATGATTTGTCAGGATGTGGACATGGATTGTTTTTGTGCCCGGATTTAGTAGTGATGTAACGGAATTCCAGAATTTTTTAGGTTATGTTTATGGTTAGACTGCAGGTTTAGGTAATGTTATTTTTATCTTTGTTGGCTAGTCTTTTTACCTGGTTGCTAAGTTGTTTGAATCTTAACAGTGTGTTTTTATTTGGTTGTCATAACTTCCATATTTTGTCCCTGACATGCAGAAGTCATCTAGGAGGCTTGGTTAGCCATAGAGCATGGTTTGTTTTGCTCCTCTGTACACAAAGAAGTGCGAGGCTGTTTAGTGTATCATAAATGTAGCGCTGAAGTAATCAACTGCCTCATCAAGAGGGAGGCTTTTTAGTATATGCCAATTTGTCTCTTTAGAATTTTGATGAAAGTCAGAGAATTAAATGTAGTCAAGTTCCTTATTTGTTTATATTGATGTTGATTTTGACAGGAAGTGTGAGTACAGTTTATAAAGGCTGGGGCTGATCACTGAGGGTGTTTGGGAGAGTATCAGCTGAGGATATTTTATTAGGGTCAGTGACTAGAATCCAGTCTAAAATGGATCCATTGTCATTGCCACTGTTAGGTCTGGTTGGGGAATTAATGAGTTTGGTGAAGTTGAAAAAATTAATATTTGAAGGAGGACAGTTGGAATTGAGCTCTAGCCAGTTGATATTTACGTCACCTAGGATGATAGTTTCATTTATAATATTAGTAGAAATCCAGGCTAATATATCTTCTAATATGGGTATGCTGTTGCCTGGGGTATATAAAGAACTGTGATGCACAATTTTTGCAGTTATTCATTTTTAGGAAAGATATGAGAATTTTGGCATTAGAAAACTGTAGAATAGGATTAGTATATGGACCTGTGTTGTAGGTGTTAGGAAAGAGAAAATGGGGCTGTCAGATCTTAATGTTTCAAAGCCTGGGGGGACAAATTCGGTGTCTTTAATGTAAGGTTTTAGCCAGGTCTTGGTAGTGGCAATAATGTCTGGTTGTTGGTGAGCAATCCAAGCATGGAAGTTTGAAATGTTATTACAAATACTTTGGAGATTTAGGGTTATCATATATAATAATTTGTGGGAATTGCTGCTGATTGGTGGTATGGGAGGACTGATTGTAGTGGGACCTGGATTGAGATGTATGTCGCCACATAATGGTTTGGTAGAAAACATAAATATGTGAAATAATAGTTTTTGGTTAGTGGCGGATTTGGAGATTTTTTTTGCAAATATGCAATGTCATTCCCATCCTCGAATGTGTCTTATTCTGGATCTCACTGCATATCCCCTATAAGATCATACTGCTTGGTGACGTAAATGTTGACTGGCAAAAAATATCCACTACTTCCTTTTCCCCACATATGAACCTCCATGGCTTCCATCAACTTATTACTACCCCTACTCATTTAAAAACAATACTAACTGCTCCACCATAGACTGAATTCTTATCTCTGATCCAACCTTCTATCATAACCCCAGCACCCTACCTGAATCCCTAAGCGACCACCTCCCTACTCGAGTCCTAAGACTCTGCCTCCAAATACCCAAGCCCCGCCACTGCAGAGAACATCGCAATCTCTCTTCCTTTAATGCTGAAACCTTTAATAATAGTCTAACTTCTGTTAACTGGTCCCTGCTTGAGTACCTTCCCCTCAGTGATGCAGTTCGACATTTCAGTCGCACTTTTCTGGATATCCTTGACTCCATAGCACCTCTAAGAAAAATTTGGGTTAAAACATCTTACTCTCCTTGGCTCTATAAAGACACCCTCACTCTCATGAAAAAAGGGACAAGTATTGGAAACAGTGACTACAAACTAAATCCACAACTCTTTCCCAAAAGTATAAAGAACTTCAAAACCTTTCTAAAAAACAAATTAATAAAGACAAGAAAAAATTCCACTATAATGCCCAATTCATCCATAATTCTAACCCTAAAAAATTCTGGCACTCCATCAATAAAATCTTGCATCCTGGTAACCCTACCACCCCCAACCTCTATCTTAATAATACTCCCCAAGAAGCTGCCATCTTACTTAATACTCACTTCATTGAATCTATTCAAAAACTAACTCAAAGTTGTCAGTCTCAAAACCACTCTCATACCACACATATAATAAACAAGAACATCTCTTTTTCTCTTAAACCTGTCTCCACTGCTTACATAAAATCCCTTCTACTAAAACTAAAACCAAAACCATGCTCTCTTTCTACTGACAACTTCCTTCTTCTCTTCCTTAAATTTGCAGCCCACCCCATAGCATATCCTGTCTCAGTCCTAGTAAACAGATCTATCCAAGAATCCGCTGTCCCTGATACCCGGACATCTTTCTACACCATACCACTACACAAAGAAGATAACTCCACAGAGCCATCTCACTACAGAACCATTGCAATTCTCTGTCCACTTTCCAAAATCCTTGAAAAATGTATTCATAACCAGCTTCTTAAGTACCTAATAGATAGAGATCTTTCTGTCCCCTACTCAACATGGTTTCAGGCCTAATCATAGCACTTCTACTGCCCTCCTATCTTTCACTCACACTGTTGTTAAAGCCAGGGACAAAAATCTTCTAGTGTCTTGCCTCTTCCTCGACTTCTCTAAAACTTTCAATAATGTCTCTCATTCTAAGCTACTTGCCAAACTTACCCTCTCCCCCTCAGTGATTCACTGGTTCTCGAGCTGTCTCTTAAACAGACTCCAGTCTGTTATACGGCAGTCTGCCTGTTCCCCCTTCCTACCTATCCAGACTGGCATCCCTCAATGCTCAATCCTTGACCCTCTCTTTTTTAACGTCTTCATTAATGATCTATACTCCTCCTGCACCACTTCCTCCCTTATACAATATGCTGACGACTACTCTCATCTCTGTCTCAGATAACATCTCTAACCTTCTTTCCATCACTCAAAACACTTTCTTCTCTGTGCAGAAATGGCTAACAGAACACTAACTTATACTTAACCCCAAAAAGACTAAGCTCCTACTTTTCCTTCTTAAATCCCTCTCCCACCATAAATCCATCTTTACCCATTACTTCTCTCAATAACACCCCTATCAAAGTAGATCCTCATACCAAACTCCTCTGTACTATAATTGATGACCAGCTAAAATTCGATATCCATATACAACACTGTATTTAAAAACAATCCGAAAATGTATTATTATGTCTAGAAATAAAAAATTCTTACCTCCCGGTTCCAAATCCATTCTAGCTCAAGCCTTCCTCTTGCGTTGCCTTCTCTATGCCTTGCCTATCCTTACCCATCTTCAGTCATCCCTACTAACCAAACTTGACCAAACCTATAACAACACAGCCAGATACACCTGTAACCTGCCATACAAATGACATCATTGTCTTGCCCAGAAACAACTTCAATGGCTTGAATTCCCCCAGCTTCTGTTTCTTTCCCAGCTGCAGGTGACACACTTCCTACTAAATAAACCTTTAGCCTGTCCCTCTCTTTCTTCCATAGTATTCTCTTAAATCCCATCTCACTCACTTTGGAGCTGTGACCAGAACCTTCTAGATATCTATAAACCAAATAAAAATATTGGCAAACTCCTTTACATAAATCCAGTATCCCAAGTTTGAAATAAGCTACCCCCTAACATTTGTAACATTAATAGTACCATCTGTTTCAGAATTGAAGTAAAAAATTACTTCCTGAACTCAAGATCCTGCCCTTGCCATAATCCTCCATGATTCCTATTACCACTCCAACTTACTTCCCCCTCACTTCTACTTTTCAGAACTTGTTGTTTCAATCTGTTGAAAGTTCAGTATTACTGTTATGCTTCCTTGTAAAGAATATGTTCATACTGTTCTGCTTCCTCACATTGTACATTTTATTTGTATGGAGTTGTAACCTTTATTTTCATTACTTTCCCACACATTTATACGTCTGCTTTCAGCCACATTTTTCTTCACTGGGTGTGTACATCTTACGTTGCTTTATTTCTCTTTATCTAATTTTTTTTCTCTACATTGCATTGTTAATTTTTATATTCTTTGGTTATACATTTTCTAGTATGTAATCTTACGTTAATTCTGTATCCTGGAGCTTTACTCCTCGGGTCTCCACTGAACACGGTCCATATGGCTCAGTTGGGCTAACCCGGTAACAAATGGCAAATAAGTAAATAATGTAGTAGTAATGTTTAGTGGATTAAACTGTTTTTATATTTTAAAGGGATAGTTTTCACTTTGTATTAGTGAAGAGGATTTAGTTGATAGAGGCAAGGAGAGATGTCTGTATAGCGGTTAGATTGGATAGGTAAGGAAGTAGAGGTAGTTGAAAAATTGGAGGAGAAGGAGATGGGGTTTAGAGTAGTGAGGTATAGTAGATATAGGAAAAGTGTCGTAAGAAGTGAGATAGAGAGTATGATTGTGCTAGCTGAAAGCATGGTTAAAAGAATTGCAGGGGTGTGGGGTTTACAGTTTAATATCAGTAGAGAGAGAGAGACTTGTAATAATGTGGAGAGGTTACGCAGTCTAAAGAAAGGTTAAAGTGGATAGCTAGGAAGGGTAAGGTGGAAAGAAGAAGGCAGAGCTCAGGAGCGAATATGTGTATTATGTAGTGAGTGAGATGTATGTTAAGTTGGGAGGGGAATGGGAAGATAGAGATAAGCAGGTATAGTGTAGGAAGGAATCATGCTAAGGAGGGAAGCGGTTATAGTACTAAATGGAAAGAGGGGTAGAGGAGAGATTGTGATAGGTTGGAGTAAATGAGGGGGTGGAGTTATTGGATTGTAAGTGTAGGGATAGTAGGGGGTTGGTGGGATTTGGAGGTAGGGTTGGGGAGCAGAGTGAGCCTGATCGTAGCAAGGGCGAATGGAGCTGGTGGAGTCAGACCAACGATCTTCCACTACCAGAACCAATCAGTGGATAAGTCAAATGACACAGATCAGAGCTACTTTAGCTGAATTTCAAAAAGGCATTAATAGGTTTCAGCTACTTTTTACATGGTAAGATCACTGCTTTACTGGAGGTTATTCTGTTCATAGACTGCTTAAGCTAGAAAGCCATTTTGTAAGTTATAATTAAATTCAGAGAAAGGTTCCATAACTATACTGAGATGTATGGGGGGGGGTTAGGCTACTGCTGGTAAAAGATAACACCAGGGACTACAGACAACTATAGGGCTATACAAGGGGGGAGTTAGTGGAGCCGTCCTGAGCTAGTGTGCATACCACTGTACTACTAAGATTAATTTTCTCAGAATTACAGAGTAAAGTGTAGCAATAGGGAGGGCATATAATTAATTTCAGTATGACGCTGCTTCCCGTTTCAAGAGCACCATCTGGATTTGAAGTAGGGAGTTGCACTCAAGGGTTGTAGCAGGGGTGATGTAAACTGTAAAGAGTAGAGAGAGAAGAAAAACAGGTAATTAGAGGAACCGGTGATAGTAGAAAAAAAATGCCTTTCTGTGTAATTACAGGAATACCATACCTTTCGGGACAACTTCAGTGAAAGACAAACCGTGAACACAAAATGCAGCAAGTACAGCAGATACAGGGAAATATAGTGCGATTCATCAATAATAGCAACAACTTTGTAACAGTGCGATTCATCAATAATAGCAACAACTTTGTAACAGTGCGATTCATCAATAATAGCAACAACTTTTTAACAGTGCGATTCATCAATAATAGCAACAACTTTGTAACAGTGCGATTCATCAATAATAGCAACAACTTTGTAACAGTGCGATTCATCAATAATAGCAACAACTTTGTAACAGTGCGATTCATCAATAATAGCAACAACTTTGTAACAGTGCGATTCATCAATAATAGCAACAACTTTTTAACAGTGCGATTCATCAATAATAGCAACAACTTTGTAACAGTGCGATTCATCAATAATAGCAACAACTTTGTAACAGTGCGATTCATCAATAATAGCAACAACTTTGTAACAGTGCGATTCATCAATAATAGCAACAACTTTTTAACAGTGCGATTCATCAATAATAGCAACAACTTTGTAACAGTGCGATTCATCAATAATAGCAACAACTTTGTAACAGTGCGATTCATCAATAATAGCAACAACTTTGTAACAGTGCGATTCATCAATAATAGCAACAACTTTTTAACAGTGCGATTCATCAATAATAGCAACAACTTTTTAACAGTGCGATTCATCAATAATAGCAACAACTTTTTAACAGTGCGATTCATCAATAATAGCAACAACTTTTTAACAGTGCGATTCATCAATAATAGCAACAACTTTTTAACCAACTCTGTAGTAAAAAAACTGTAGCAATTGTCAAGACTATGTTAGGCTATCACAGTAACTATGGCTTTATCCTTATATAAAGATATTGCAGTGTTAGGCATTCAGTAATTAATATTTTTAAGCCCAGGTATTGCAATTTCAAGCACCCATTATGACATCCAGCAAGAGTGAATGTAAGGAGGCCAGAATGCAATACAGCAAAGTAACTAGATGTAGCATTCTTAACTCTCAGTTACACGCACACTTAGTGGTCAGCGCTGCAGTAGGGTCCAACACACTAGACCAGTGTTGCTATCGACAGACCTATTCTTAGGTGTGGATGGAGAAGGGTCATTCCAAGAGCAGCAGTGTATATTTCTTGCATGCTTTTGAGGTCAAGCTACACTTAGTGAATTGCTTAGTGATTCACATTTGTGCACTGCTTGTATATTATAATTTGTTTGGTATCAGTGGTATGACAGGAGAGAGATGGGTTGGGAGGCTGGCCTAATGGTTAAGGTGTTTGCCTTACAAACACAAGGTACAGGGTTTGAATCTCACAGGGGATAACTGGCTAGGCTTAAAATGGCTCGCAAGGGCATTAGCCTAGTACTAACCTATGAACCTAAGATGCTGATTATGTAACAGGACACAGTAAGTTAGTCTGTCGCTGTGGCAGTTGCCAGTGGTGTTAGCAGTATTTTGGCCTTAGGCATGTTTTTTTGGACTGTTCTGCGATGTAGTAGCATTAAACATGGGCTTTATTATGTCTCACAATTCAGACCCTGTATCCCGCTCAAAATAATCATTTGTTCCCCCAGTATTTCTGACAAGGTATTCTGTAGGGAACTTCTAAACTCTGTTAACTTCTTGCATTCCCATAAACGTCCTCAATTACCCCTATCATTCTCATCAAGCCTGCAGTATTTATCTACCCGAGAGAAAAAAATTCTCTGAAGTCTGTTTGGGATACAAAAATATATATGCAAACAGTTCTGAGCAAAGTCCTAAGCCTTCTAAACTTTGTTATATATTTGAGAGACATACCAATATCCTCCAATTGTTCCTTCTTATAAGTGGCTTTATATTCTCTCTCCTCTCAACTTTTACTAAACTTCTCTGATTGATTCTTATGAATATTATGCAATATTTTATGTGGTCTACGAATTGTCCCCTTTTAACAGCATCTTTTGTTCTAGACTCAATTAAAAACTGTCAGAGCTTGTCTTTCACTTAGCACCCCATAGTTTTCTGTTGGCCTACACTCTTATATCATTTCCTGGTAGAGAAGATAGTATCTAATCTGCAGTCATAATTTCTGCTTAGCATCATCCTATTCTGTTACCATTCCAGCCCCCATCTTGCTTACTTTCTATATCCCTACATACTGTCACCCCTATTGGTAAAACCTCCTTTCTCAATTCCTGTGTTGACTTAGTTCTTAGAATACTTACTGCTACTTTATTACTGTAATATTCTGTGTGGTGGTTATTGTATGTAAGGAGCTGCACCCAAAATCCCAAAAATCCCACTTTCACCCCCCCCCCATTTTATCATCATCCCTTTCCACTTTGACACATAACCTTCTGCTTCTGTTATGAATATGAACTTTAACTTAATAGCTGTAAAATATCCCTTCAAATCAGATAATGTAGCATCTTGTTCTGTGGGGAGAATCAGGTTATTCCACTTAACTCTTCATCTCAAAAATATATTAATTCCACTCTTTATTAATTATGGTGCACGGTTTCTCCTGCTATTAATAAAAATACCCTTGACATGTATACAAAACGAAAGGGGCTATAATATTTTTCTGCTTGTATCTTACTATCTATATTCATAGTCAAGAGCTTCCATTTTCTCAGTTATTTGTATCATTTTTTGTTTAGTCTCTTCTCACATATCCTTAGCTGCCATAACAGAAGCCCTTTTAATCTATACTGCTAAATACTTCATCTATCATGTTCCATAAATATGGGTACTGTGGAATCGATTCACATGTGGGTAGATCCAAGCCTTTGTTAAGTGCAGCTCTGTGTTTTTTAGTCTTTGAACAAGTGAAATGAAACAACTTGAAAAGATGTACACAAGTTCCTTAGTAGAAAAATCACAGGATGTAAACTTTTCAGAAAGGCTTCAGGAAATGTAGTTGCATTCAGTCTTACAGTTTAGTTATAGGTGACTGTTTTGCTCAATAAAAATAATGTCTGACCTAGTTCTGTCTTCTGTCTGAAAGACTGTGTCAGGAATATACCACTGTGAGTGCTAACACCAAATCAGGAAATCTAATACTTAAAAAAAAAAAGTGTGCAGATATATTATACCATCTCTCAGAGCTGTGGAATGCTTCCTTTACAGTCTGATGTAATCAGTTATTAAATGTCTTCAGAAATCATCTTTGTATATAATATCAGTGTGGGAAGCTGGACAGTTGAACCAATGCAATTAATACCATGTAGACTTTTTCTTATAGTAGTCAATACTTGCTCTGAAATATTTTGCTTTTTTCCTGCTTAGAGAATTTAGCATAATGTGTTCATGTGAGCATTTTTTTTCCATATGTAAGTATGCTTCATGCTACCCTGAAAAAAAAGTAGTTAGCATTTGTCTTTCTTTAGGAAAAAAATAACTTCAATAAATGCAATATTTTATGTATATTCTCCTGTCATTTTTGTTTGGACACATACATTTTCTGTATTTATCAGTATTGACTTCATGGTTTCCATTCTTATGAGCTCCCTGCTCAACTGATATAAATACGGATAGTTTCTATACCTTCATTGTGAAGAAAACTAATGCTGTGCTTTCATTAAAGTTTTAGAAAATGTCTTGAGACGATAGCCAGTGCTGTAATTCAGATACTAATGTGTTCTCTGAAACACTGCTAATATAAAATAAAGCCTAAATTAAACTAATGTCAGAACATGGATACATTTTTGTAGGACTCACAGAAATAGTCCGTTAGCATACTTTCTGTGAGCAAATCTTTCTAATCTTTCCTTGTGCAATGTTAACCGCAGGTGCTGATTGCAGTTCTTTGTTTAAGTGATTGCTGCCTTCTGCACTTGCTTTATTTTGTTCATGTCATGAGATTTGTTTTGTCCATGAATCTAGGAATGTGACTCAGTGGTTTAAAATATCCCCCTCACAGCCCCAGTATTTGGGGTTCATTCTTGATCTCTAGTCAACATCTGCATGGAGTTTGCATGTTTTCCCCATGTCTGTGTGTTTTTTCTCTGGTACTCCATTTTTTGCTCATCTCCCAGAACATGCTGGTTGATTGTCTACTTTAAAGTGTCCATATATTTTGATATACCTTTGCTTTTCTGGGCTGGGTTGTGGCTGAAAAGGGTCCAAGGTGAGCAGGTCAGCTATACAGTTAACCATTAAGTAAATGAAAGTAAACATTTAAAGTTATCAATCAATATGTATGATTTCCCGAGACTAAAACAATTCAGGTTTCTTCTCTTCTCTTCTGTGTTTGTTATGGATGCATTAGGTGTCTTTTCCTAGTTAGTTATTTTTTTTCCATTAACTTAATTTACATTTTCAGGTTCCATATGAAAAGGGTCTGTTTTAAGAGGCAGTCCCAGAAGATCCTTTGAGTAAAGTTCTGTTTGAATGTAAAGATCTCTAGGATGATGTCCTACAGGGCTTTAATCTCAGTTCAGTCCATCATTTTTTTGTCACTATGGATATGACAATGGATATTGTCAGTCATATATGCTACTTCACTGAGGGTTACCAAGTTAGTAGTCAGGTTCAAGACTCCAAACAGTGAAATCAATTTTTACTCTGTCATCATTTGCCTCAATATGTGGACAGTGCACTGGTCACTTTTAACTGCAAGATCCTTCATGCTAGATGCCAAATAAGCATTTCCTTGTGTACTTAGAAGAAAATTTCCTGATGTCCCGGTCAGCTGGGAGCGAGATGATGTAAAATAATCCCTGGGGCTATAGTAGCACGGACAGCCAAAAAAGAATAAAGCTCACGGCTACGTCAGCAGGGGCAGCTGACAAGGAATAAAGCCCTGGGCTACATCAGTAAGGCCAGGTGATAAAGAATAAAACATGTATCTATAATAACAGGGGTGGGAGAAGACTGGCCCACAAAATATTGCTCCTGCCTGACCCTAACCTGGAATACAGTTTCCATTTCTGGAGGTCTTACTGTGAATAAAGTTGACATATGAGTAAGGTAGAGGCAGACGTTTTGCCCACTGTATGTGAGAAAAATTCTAAAATGCGACCAGCAGAAGTAATTTCTTTAATATTCAGAGGTCATAGGTAGATGATTCATAGAAATAGTACTGAACATCTCATGGTCTTTCAATTTAGAACATTTGAGGGAGTTACTGATGTCAATGGAAGGAGACGGAATAAGACTAGAAGACTGTTGGTGACAAAAACATGGATGATACAAGAAGCAGCAGCACAGAATAAAAATGGAAGCTGGTCAGTTCTGGTACCAGTTGTTCCAGCAGGAAGCTGCCTGGTCTAGCTACTGTGATGGATGGACTTTGTATTGAAAGTATAACAACAGCACTAGTAAGTAAAACCCACAACTCTTCTGGTCTGTCCTTGTACCCAAGTTTGTCTACAAAACCTAGAATTCTATTCCTAATACCATCAGATAGCAAAGCAACTTAGCTAGATTTAAAAACTTGATAAAACTACACTTGAAAAACACTTGGATCTGTTGTTGCACCTCCCCAGGCTAGATTACCTCATTTCTTACACACCTACATTACCCCTATATACCTCAATAAGGCAAATTCTCAGTTTAAAGTTCTTACTGTCATAGACCCCTTTGCCCTTAGTATCACATCTACTGTCTCTGCTCACCCCCTGATAAGTTTTCCCTCCAGTAAAGTTTTGAGTCATACTCACTTCCTTCTACATCCTACCTCAACTTTACTACAACTTTCTTTTTTCTCTGTATTACTTACATATTTTGCAAACTATTCACCTTTCCTCACCTGTCTTTTTTTATTCTTAGACAGCATCTTATTCCTCTTGATGTATAACTTATTAATGGTAGAGGTCCACCAGGGACTCTGTTTTTTTCTTGAGGATCTTGTTTTGATCCTGTCAGGTACAGCTGTGTCAATACATTAGTGTAAGTGCTTGTACAAGGCATTTGTGTATACCTTAGTATAGTAGTCAGTGCCTTCTGTGGGAACAGGAGTTGGAAATTATTTATGCCATCCCTTACGAGTGTATAACTAGCTTTGGTGACATTTTTTAGCCTGATTTCACCTAAGAGGGGGTTCAGGTGTTATAGCTACTTCAAATGTGGCTGATTTGTAATCAGATTTAACCAGTGAGAGTCCTATACTTGTGATGGTACAGTGGTCGCCAGTGTTGGTGAGGAACAGGTTGAGAATATTTGAGCCCATTTTGGGGTTGCATAGTATTTGTTCCAGAGTATTAATGTTAACAAAATCCAGGAATCTTTGTGCGAACATGTTGGTACTCTTATAAGTTTCCCAGTCAGTGGACGGATAGTTAAAATTGAGCATGACTAGAGTGTTTGGTTGTAATTTGATTGACTTAAGTAGGTCCAACTAAGCAGTATGGGTATCTTGGTTCAATGAAGTGGGCCTATAGCTAACTATGACTTGAAGGGGGGAGTCTTACCCAGAGTTAGTTGAACTTGGAGTAACTCCATGGAATTTTTCTAGAGGTGTATTTATCTTTGATGAAGATAGATACTTTGGTTCTCACACGTTCATTTTGCGGTCTGAAAGTGTGGAAAGCATCATAGCCTTGCAAGGCCAGGGTACTCACTGCGGCCCTAAACCAAGTTTCTGTGACTGCACAGATGTCAACATCCTCCAGGGAGAGGAGTGCTACAAGAGAGTGCAGTTTCTGATTTAAACTCCTAACATTTAGCAGCATAACCTTTAATTTATTTGTGAGTGATATTTTCACATTGGAAATTTTGTTCTTGAGATATTGCCTAAAAAAAGGCACTATAGGGAGGGCAAGTGCCTTAGCCATTAACCGAAAGCCTAGAGGTGACAGGTGAAGACCATCTCTGGCAGAGCAGCGTGGTCTGTCAACCATAGCATCCCAGGCTGACAAGAACTGGATCCCCTTAGAATGACACCAGAAACTAAGCCAATTGTTGAAGTCAATAATTTTTTGTTTATATTGTGGTATCATTCTAGGTGAGGGTAGAATGCTGCTGAAGACTACGGACATACCTGCTTGGGGCACACATTCATAGAGCTCAACCATGTCTCTCTTCATATAGTCCTGTGGGGTACGTCTCAAGTCATTCACACCAACGTGCACTGTGACGGAGTCATAATGGTAAGCAAATTCCTGAGCTAGTTATTGGGCATGCATAGCTGGGCTAGGGTTTAGACTGGTAAAACTCCCTGCCCTCAGTCTTTTGCTTGGCTGTATCCCTTAGGAGGAATGGGTTAGCTGCAGGGCTATTGGTACCAGTCAAAACAAATGAGCTAATTTAGCAAGCAAAGGGGAATCCTGATGGTGACAACGGGGTGCAAAAAGTGGCTTAAACTCATGTACCCCCCCAGCAGTTATGGTTGAGGAGGAAAGATTAAACTCAGAATTTAAATGGCTTTGATACTTTTGGAGTAATTGGTAACACCCCAGAGTGCACTCCATAGCAAAGTATGATGGTCTTATGAGTCAAATAGAATGTTGGGGAATGTGAGTGAAACTTTTTAGGGATTCTCAGGATATGCTTAACATGGAGAGTCTTGTCTTCTTGCCTACCTCTCACAACTTTAGCAAATTTATGTTCGTCTGTCCTACTGCTAATTATATTTATGGTCATTGCAAGGGATAGATTGAGCAGTCAAGAAAAGGGAGGAAGGAAGAATGAACCAGGGAAGAGAAAATCTGGAACATTTAAAGCATCCCTAAAAATGTAAACTAGAAATTGGATTTTCAGGCCATGAACATGGTTCTTGGGGGAAAAAATGGGAAAGTAGTAAGTTAAAAAATGCATTTCACTGATTTTGAAAAAAAGTCAGAGTAACAGAGGAATACTTGATGAAAGAGAAGATAAGGCTAACTGAGTCAACAGTGACCAAGATATAGATGAAGTGAAATGCAGAGACAGAAGATAAAAAGTGTGTAAAATAGGGAAAGTAATTGGAGGTCAGCATGCCTGCTGCAGAGAGGCTAGGATGAGTAACTTAAGACAACACACAAAAAGTGGTTGTTCAGCTGCAGTTTTGCCTTGATTGTCACTGGGTCCTTGTCAGACCACAGCACAAATTAAGTGATTAAGGGAACCAGCTTGGATCCATAGCAAAATACTAGAAAAAGTAGGTAAAAACACAGGACTGGACACAATATCACACACTATCTACACAGTGCTGTCAGAATAGCATAATCCTTTGGTAGGTGCAGTTTTCAGAATATGATTGGTTCAGAAGCTTTTGATGGGGGATGTACCACTCTCCAAGGAAGGGGACGAATACAAATGAAGAAGGGCTCGTTTATTATTCAGGCTATCCTCTTAAGGAAAAGTACAGTCCAGGTTTGCTGTTTAACCAGAGGTGTATTTTCAGTGATGCCCAAAGTGCACATTATGGGAAACTTATGTTATGGCAGGTGAACCAGGTTAGCCATTATTTGCTAGGTCTTACAAGAGAAACAGAGCTACAAAAGGCTATTTCACATTATTCTAAAACACTATCAACAGCTGCACTAATCCAGCTAAGTTTATTACTGTTACTGGAAATCCTCTTGTAATGCACGGAGACATTACAGAACTTCTGTAACTCCCTTATAGTGTAATCATCTCTCTATGCCTTCTAAAAGGGAGCAGTGCTTAAACAAAAACAAAATAATCCCTCTTTTTGTTTGTTTCTTTAGCCAGTCAGTAAAAACATCTTCATGTTAATCTGGTTACAGCCATTGCACAGCAGTGTGTTTGGGTGACCTGGTAGCCTTTGATCTAGTTCTTTGGTTTAATTAAAGTCTCAGAGTAAGTGGTTCTTAGATTTAGGCCCAGTTCTCCATGTGGTTACCCATTCACAGCTCAGTGTCTTATGCACTGCACACACACTGCCATACATTTCTGTGTTCAGGAGGGATAGCCAAGCTGGAACGTAAAGCAGATATTGAAGTACATGTATGTCAGCAGTGGTATTTTCGTAGTCATTAACTCTAACACTGAGGTTCATGGTCAGCCACGTTACACTCAGACCTTTGGAGTTGATCACAGGATAATAGAATAAGGCAAACTAAAGCCTTAATAGTCTTTTAGACAATGCCATTTCAGTGTAATGTAAGGAGGTGAGAAAGAATCTAGCGCAAAACATGATCACGTTTGAGCTGCTGCTGAATCTCAACAATGTACAAGCAGTCTTACTACTTAAATATGCTTTTGAAATTTATACTTTAAACTTCAGAAATACAAAGCAACAAATAACTCTTAAAACACACATACTACAGGGCATTTACTGACTCTCCTGGTCTTTCTGCTGAAATCTTCATGCTTGTTTGACATTTTAGAATGTTGCCTGAAAGCTGGACTTCTAGCTACAGAAATGTTGTTGAAACTTTCATTTGTGTTGCTTATTTCAGCAAACATTACAAGTGCAGTGACTTCACAAAGCATTATAGATACAGTGCCGTGCATTAAAGCCTTCAGACAGTCTGTGATGTAGGACATCTGTATAGAAAACAGTTCAGTCACAGGGGCTTAAAACATCACACAAACTTTAAATATATTTTTGCTTGAGGCCATCTTTTAAGATAAAGTGAACTAAGAAACCAGAGCTTTTATCAGGTACAGAGTTCCTTGCTCTGCTTTCTTTAATTTTTATTGATTTTCATACATTGTAACAACTAAGAAGGCAGCAAATTTCGTACTGTACAGAAATACATTTAGCTCAGTACTTGTCTTTTAGAACACTGAATGCTACAAAAATTACACCTTTTTTTAATCCTTAAAAGTCAAGAAAGATATACTAGATTATTTTCTTCTTTAATATATAATACACACACACACACACACACACACACACACACACACACATATGTAAATATATATCTGCTTTTCTTTTTGCCTTTTTTTTTAATCTTTTAGATTCATTTTTTCGATGTTTTAGTGCTCGAACTTTTGATAGTTGAGCATTTATGTACATTTCTATATTTAGACATCTCTGTCTGTCGCTCTATATACATATATGTATTGGAAAAAAAGCTAGCCAAGCTAGAGTTTTCACTGTGTGATACCTTAAACCTCCTGTAATGGAGGCCTGTATACATATACAAATAACCCCTTAAAGACATCGTGTTTCAGCTATATGGCTTATGAATGTCCATGCCTTTTTCACTTTTTACGTCTTTGTTAGATTCAGACCAATAAAGCCAAACCCCACAAGCTGTGGACATGCATATTTTGGCCGTTTTATTGACCTCATTAGCATCCCATGGGCCTTTATTACAGGAGGTTTAAGGTATCACACAGTGAAAACTCTAGCTTAGTTGGGTTTTTCTTGCAGTGTTTACTGAATGGTTTGTCCGTGTGACCATTTTATCCTTTGGTTTGGATGTTAGTTGGCATATTTTGCGGACACCTTAGTCTTTATGGGCATCAGCTGGGTTTAAAGACCTTGTGTTAAATTTATTGCATTTGTTTACTGGGACGGTCCACTGGGCCTAGTTGAGCCAATTTTTAGTGGAGGCCTGGGAAGAAAAGCTCTACATACATTAACTAAACATTTATGAGCATTATGAAGTAACACACAAAACAATGTATATACAGTTACAATGCAAAACTTATGCTGTGCTGATAAGTATGTATGCATGTATGTATATATGGGTCCCCTTCAGAATATTGAAAACCCATATCCGTGAATCCCGTTTCATCAAGACAACAATACTGAATCTTCATTTACGCGAAACCTTAAACCAGCAAAAAAATTCATAGAGAAGGTAACCACTTGACCACCTTGGAGGTGTTTACTGTTTTCCCCACAATAGTGCGATCTTGGAGTTGGTATTTATAGTTGGGGATGGTGTTGGGGGCATGTGAGGTGAAGCCCCCCACTTTGGTGGGTTTTAATCGCTTTGTTATGTGTATGTTGTCCTGGTGGCCAAGTGGTTACCTTCCCAGTAAACGTTAAACACACACACACACACACACACATATATATATATATATATATATATATATATACATATATATATATATATATATATATATATATATATATATATATATAGGTTCATAGGTTCATACTAGGCTATCTGCCCTGGGGCAATTATAAGCCTACCCCGATTCTGTATGGCTTACACCACCCCTTGATTTGAGTATACTGTGCCCTTTTTAAGGTTTAGTTTACTGTGCCTCTGTCTAATAGTGACACGGGAGTAATCCCTGGGACAAACCTATGATCCCCCATCCACCTATCGAGATTCTTCTTGAAGAGATTCATTGAGGTGCTCTGCCTCACATGAACTGGAATTCTATTCCAGAGCGAAGGGAGCCTCTGGGTTATGAACCTGTCCCTCCAGCAAGTTCTGTTTATTTCTGTGCTGAGGTTCAAGTCCCTCGAACGTGTGGCTCTAAGGGATTTAGATTTACTGAGGTGGAGCATGTCCATTAATTCTGGATTTGACATAGCTTTGTATGTCAGGCATAGATCGCCTCGAAGTAGGCGGTATGCAACTGAGTAGAGCTGGAGTTTTTTAAACCGAGCAGCATATGACATCTGTTTGAGACCCTTGATCCTCTTGGTGAGATACTTTTGGGGTCTTTCTAATTGCTGCAGGTGTCGGGTAAGGTACATCCCAAAAGGGACATTGTATTCTATGATGGGCCTGATGAAGGATGAATAAAGGGGCACGATTACCTCTCTTGATCTAGATGTGAAACCCTTCGTGATGAGGTGGGCTATGTAGAAGGTCTTTCTAACCACTTTGGCAATGTGGTTTTCAAAGGAGAGATTGCTATCAACTTGGGTCCCCAGGTCCTTAATAACTTTCTCTGTACTTAATGGGTTTCCGCCTATGTGGTAATTTGTGGGCACATTGTTTTTGCCAAAGGGTATGACTATACATTTTTTGGCATTTAGCTTTAAACCATGGCGCTGGCACCAGTTATCTGTCTCTGTGAGACCTTTTTGAAGGATGTTTGTGTCAGCTGGAGAGTCGATTATGGCGCCCAGTTTGCAATCGTCTCCGAACTTGGTGAGCCATAGTCCTCCCTCGTTTGCCTGTACCTCGGAAAAGTATATACCGAACAAGAGTGGTCCCAGGACAGAACCCTGTGGGATGCCACTTGTGACCGGTTTCGAGTCTGACATGGCTCCAGCAACTCTCACTCTGTGGGTTCTGTCTTTGAGCCAGTTTGCGACCCATCTTGTGACATAGGGGTTTATATTTAAGCTGGATAGCTTATCTATGATGCCCGAGTGGGGTATTTTGTCAAATGCCTTTGCAAGGTCCAGATAGGCTGTGTGGACTATAGTTTCAGGTAGGGAATCTTTTTTGAGCAAAGTTAATATTTTTTTGGATTTCCATCTAAAAAGTCATTTATCTAAAATTTCAGCTCACATTTCTAATACAGAAGATCTATTAGATAAGATTAGTGGAATTAAATGGAATCACAGTTACTATTGGGTAACGATAGATGTGAAGGCATTATACACCAACATTAATAAAAGGTGGGGACTTGAAGCTGTTCAAACCATGTTGGGAGATGGTCCTAGAACTTCATTCCTGAAACAATTGTTGGAATTTTGTCTTTCTCACAACTACTTCTGTTTTAATAAAGATTTTTTTCTCCAAATTAAAGGGACGGCTATGGGGGCTGCTTTTGCGCCCTCATATGCCATCCTGTATATGGACTTTTTTGAGAAGTTACATATCTATTTAACCTCTTTCTATCAGAAAAATGTAATTTTTTATAAGCGATTTATTGATGACCTTATATTAATATGTAGTGGTGAAACTTTTGAATTTCTTGAATTTTTTGAAGAGTTAAATAATAATGATCATGGTTTAAAATTTTCTCATGAAATTGATAGAAATACAATTAATTTTCTAGATATAACTTTATTTCATGAAGATGGGAAAATAGGATATAGACCTTATAGGAAAGAAACTTCTGTAAACATGTTTCTACATGCAGAAAGCATGCATCCGGGACATTTAATCTGGTCCCTTCCTTCTGGTGAATTTCAAAGGATTTATAATCACACCAGTAATGTTAATGAAAGACAATTAGAACTAAGTAGGGTTGAATCCAGGTTATCTAAGAGAGGTTATAGTCATGATCATTTACTATTTTCAAAAAATAAGATATTAGGAATTGGAGATTGTTTAGAACATGAACATCACCATAAAATTAGATATAAAGATCTAGGTGCTTCAGTAACAGAAAAAAGTAATAATATTACTCCGAGGAGAAAAAATAAAGATGACACAAAAACTAGTGAATCTAATTTATTTTTTGTCACTAAATATTCCCCTTTATCTAATGAAGTGTGTAATATCATAAGAAATTATTGGTATCTGATTTGTGAGGATGAAAATATAGGTGCAATTTTTCCCAAACACATAATTTTTTCTTTTAAAAGAGGAAAAAATTTAAAAGAGATACTGAATTGTAACTCTTTTAATAACAGTAAAAAGTCTAACAGTTGTAACACTGAAGGCACCTTTTCATGTGGTCAGTGTAGTGTTTGCAGTAGGATTATCAACATAACCAACATTAATGGAGTGTCTTTTAAAGCTAGACACACTTTCAATTGTAAATCAACAGGAGTAGTTTATCTATTGGGCTGTTCATGTCCCAACATGTGGTATATAGGTCAAACAAAAAGGATGGTTAGAGTTCGAGTTTTGGAACATATAAAAGACATTAGGAATAAAAATGAACATAGTCCAGTGGCCAAACATTTTTTGGAGAAACACAAGAGTGACCATAGTAGTTTGAAATTTTGTGTGTTGGGTAAACCCTTCTGTGAAAATGGGGGACGATTGGTTCATAAGTTACTCGAACTAGAGACCAGGATGATTCTTAAATTTAATACGTTGAAGCCACATGGACTCAATTTAGAATTAAGTATATAATATTTATTTATTCAGTTAGCTTAGTTTTATATAAATTAATTCAGTTAGTGTTGATATATTTGGTCATATAGGTTATATGTCATGTTTTTGGATTTATTAGAAATTAATTTGCTGAGTCATTTGATTCATTATATAATAATAACTTTTAGAACATATATAAAATGTCATTTTGATATTCCTATTTAGCAATTTGGTAGTTACTCAATTCTTTTTCTCTAATGTATATTATGTAAAAAAAAATTTTTTGATATTATTATATATATGTTACATTATTTTACAAATATTGATATTCATATATTAGTTTAATAATATTGTGTAGACTTTTGATGTTAAAATTCCATTTTAAGTAAATGTGTCAGTTTTGTAGGATAAAATACTGGTAGAGCACTTTAAATTTGTTTAAAAATGTCATAATTGATTGATTGGTGCTGATTAACTTTGAATAAACTTGTATAAATAATTGTTAACAGCACCGAGTATTTGTGATCCATTTGAAGGCGAAAGGCCGAGGTACCAGATCGCAATAAACGTTTTACTGGCATGGTGCTAGTGGTTTGTGTGTTTCGTTATAACTTTGCTGCATTTCACCAGTGTTTGTGTGGACTACCTTACCTTCATCTATGGCTTTGGTGACTGTTTCGAAGAAGCCAACCAGGTTCAAAAGGCAGGATCTGCCCTTGACAAAGCCGAACTGGGTAGGATCTAGTGTCTGTAGGTCCCCAATGTCTTTGTTTATGAGCTCCGTGATGATCCTCTCCATAGCCTTGCAGACTAAGCTAGTCAGGCTTATGGGGCGATAGTTTCCAGGGTCCGTAGAGGTTCCACCTTTGTGGAGTGGGACCACTGTTGCTGTACGCCATTCTGTGGGCACATATCCTGTAGTGAGGCTGAGATTGTATAGCTATTTTATTTGAGGGATTAGTTCCTCTTGGAGTTCATGTAGGACGCAACCTGGGACGTCATCTGGTCCCATGGAAGCAGTGTTTTTTGCTTTGGAGAGGGCAGCCTTCACCTGAACATCAGAGATGTTTGGGAGGCAGCCCTCTGCCGGGATAGATACTTGCTCTTTTGGGGGGGAGGGGGTGGAGAAGTTTGCACTGAACCTGTCTGCCAGGATATTGGCGATGTCTGTGGGTTCAGTGTATTTTTTGTCATTTAGAATCAACTCAGAACAAGTCTGGCAGTTGCATCCCAGGTTCCTAACATAACTGAAAAAAGCCTTATGATTGTCTTTGGTGTCCTGTGCAATTTTTCTCTCGAAGCTGGCCTTGGAGGATTTTATGAGGGATCGTAATTTTTTGCTAGTACTGATCAGAGATGCCTTCCCTATTAGGGATTTTGCTCTGTCATGTAGTAGCTTCCTCCTTCTGTTGTACAGTTTATTTATGGCAGGGGTGCACCAGACTGGACTCCTGCCTTTGGATGATTGGGTCTTGGTTTTGTTTGGGATAGCATGATCCATGCATTCCTGGAGATGTCCGTAGAATACGTTTATATAGGATTCTGCAGTTTGGGCCGTAATTTCTACTGGCCCTGGGGCCTTGAAGGATTCCACTTCAGTTTTGAGAAGTGAGAAGTTCGCTTTTGAGAAGTTTTTCACTGTGGTTTTCTGGGCTGGGGGTGGGGTCGGGATGTGGACATCCAGTGAAATTAATTTATGGTCTGATCTTACCAATGAGGGATATACTTCTGGTGTGGAGCATAGAGTCCCCATGTTAGTAATGATCAGGTCTAGTATGTTGTCCCCTCTTGTGGGAGTGGTGACTAGTTGTTCCATAGCATTTGAGTTTATAATTTCCAGGAACCTTTGGGCTAAGGTGCTGGGGCTTGAGTAGTGCTCCCAGTCAATGTTTGGGTAGTTGAAGTCGCCCAATATAATGGGGTTCGGAGAGATGTTCATGTTCTCCAATGTTTTCAGGAAAGCCAAGTGGGATTTCTGACTTTGAGAGGGTGGTCTGTAGGATGCTATAAACTGAAAAGTAGTCTTGCCCACTGTTAGTTGCACATGGATGGTCTCCGATATTTCGTGCAATGCCGCTAACCTGGAGGTGTGGATATCCTTGATAAATATGGAAACTCCCCCTCCTTTTGTGGTTCGGTCCGGGTTTTGGGGCCGAAAAGTATGATATGAGGTATAGCCTGGTAGTGCTGGGGTGCTCTCTGGAGCCTTGAACCAGGTTTCCGTCACTGCACAGATATCGATGTTCTCCATACTGAGGAGAGCTTCGAGTGCGTGCATCTTGAGGTTAAGACTTCTGGCGTTAAGCAGAATTATCCTTAGTTTCTTGTTCCTTGTGCTGTCTATGGGGGTGGGTTTGACTTTTGAGCCTTGCCTAAAAAAGGCAGTATGGGGGTGGCAAGAGCCTTTGCCAATATCTGAAAGCCCAGTGGTGACAGGTGCAAGCCGTCCCTAGCGAAGCAACGTGGCTTGTCGAGCATGTCATCCCAGCCTGACAGACACTGGATCCCCTTTGAATGACACCAAAATTTTAGCCAATTGTTAAAATTGATCATTTTGTCTTTGTACTGTGGCATCATTCTAGGTGAGGGTAAGATGCTGCTCAAGGTCAGGGTCATACCAGCCTGGGCTACATGATAAGAGAGCTCCTCTATGTCTCTTTTCATGTAGTCCAGGGAGGTACGTCTCAGGTCATTCACACCAGCATGTACAATGACTGAGTCATATTTGTATTTGCTTTGGAGTGACCTGAGTGCTTGTGTTATGTGGTGGATCCTAGCACCCGACAGGCAGCTCACCATGACCTTCTCTTTATTCAGCCTGGTGAGCGGGACGTCAGTGTGTCTGACAATAGAGTCACCTATTACAAGAGTATCAGGTGTGTTATTCAGCCTTAAGGGCTGTGGCTGCTTGGCACACTGACTTAGTGGGCTATGTGTTGTGCGTGTTTTGTTTTGAGGTAGCGTTTGCTTGGATGTCTGCTTTGGAGGTCTGTTGCTTAGGTAGATTTTTATATATTATTTATAATATATATATATAATATATATATATATATATATATATATATATATATATATATATATGTATAATTATCTATCTATCTATATATATATATTATATATTATATAATTATATCTCTATCTATAGGTTCATAGGTTCATACTAGGCTATCTACCCTAGGGCATTTATAAGCCTAGCCAGAGTGTGTTTGGCTTTCGCACCCATTTTAAATTAATTTTGCTATGCCCTTATATATATATATATATATATATATATATATATATATATATATATATACACATGCGTGTGTTTGTGTGTGTGTGTGTATGTGAATAACTCTCTTAATCATAATGCAGGCAGAGATTTGTAAAAACACAGATTTCTATATGAAACAAAAGTAGCCCACTTTGGGTTTGCAGAATTAGTTGTTTCGGTATTTACACTACTTATAGAATGCCTTAAATGCACATTTTTACTCCTTAGAGGTAACTCCATCAGTTTTGTTTCTCACAGCCCTTCCTATAAACAAGGCTGCAAGCTATAGCTCATAGCTAGAGGCCTTGTCTAAACTTTTACTCTACACAAAAATCTTCCAATGATCTTTCTTCAGGGACCATCCAGTTCTAGGAATCCTGAATCTTCATTTCAGGCAGAGCCCCTGATCTAAGCTGTGATGCTCCTCCCACTTGAGGAAGTAATTTCCTGATTTCCTGCTTTCTTGCTACAGCAAGTTAATAGAGCACTAATAGGCAATTAGTTTTTACAGTACACTATCTAATACATTCAGTCATGTCACTAGTTATTACTGTATAATAATTTTTAAAAACACACGTTTCAGTTTGCTGACAGTTAGTTATACTGAACATTTTTCTTAAAAAGATGTTACTATTTATATTCTAAACAGAGGAGCAAACTATTTGTATGAAATAACTTTTAATGATTTTCTGTGACTTGAAGTTCCAAAAGAAAAAGATCTCTGAACTGAAACACTTACATATCAAAGCATACACTACTCAGAGTGTAGTCAAAAATTAGCTGTGATATTAGTGAATACCAGTTTGTAGAGTTGTTTTCTTTCCCCGTGGTTGTGCAAGCATGGAATTAGTATTTATATCTTTTATATGACAGGTGAAGAGGGGAGTTCTTCTGTGAAAAGTTTGCTGACTTTTTTGGTCAGCACTTCTGATGACTTGGGCTTGCTTTGCTTTCTTATTTATATTGTATGTGCCGCATTTATGTTTATTACATTTAGTGGACTTTGTTCACATTTCCTGACATTAAGAGAGTCCAGTGATTAATACATTTTAACATGATTCGCTCCGGATAATGCCAAAGGAATATTTACTACTCCTTTTCTAACCTCATTTTCTTACTGGCGATGTGCATTTAAGCTTTGGTTTATATGTAAATGATTTTCCCAAATACAGAGTTTCTAAACTCATTTTCTCTTTTATTTTTAGGTAAGTTTTCAAAAAATCCTTGCTGTAAAGTCACTGTCCAGGTAAGTCTTTGAATACTTCAACCCTGTGATATATGTTCCTGTTTTTTCCTTATACCACTCATGTTGTTTTATGTTAAACATAATCTATAATAATTGTCTGCTGGTTTGGTACAGAGGTTTAATACCATGTACTGTTAGAACTAGACCCTATAACAGTCCTGGGTTTGTTTCCCACAGCCTATATTTGCTTGATTCATGACTCTGGACATGTCACTTAACCAGACATTCTTCTGAGGTTACCCCTGAGAAGGGACACTTGTTGTCCATTGTGCTTGTAAGGTTAACAAAATAGTTGTTTTAATCTGTTGATACTGCTTATATGGATGAAACTCTGTAAGTTTTTGTACAGCTTATAACATACCTTTGCATGGTTTGCTTGCCATTTTAGGCAAAAAAAGACCTCAATGGCTATGCATAACCAACTACGACCGAACCTGGATGATTCCGGTGCATTGGTGCAAAATCAAACTAACTCCTTCAATTAACAGTGATTAAAAATCAGTCACAGCTATTTAGAACAAATGTTTTACATGCAAAACACTGTAACACATTGACACAAGTGTTTTTGTAGAGGGTCCACCTTCACCACCCATGTGGAGGCAAGCTCCTTCCATAACTGCACAACAGTTATGAAAGGAAAAACTCCCTGAAGCACTACATAAAAGGTTTCTGCACCCAGTACTGTTGGTCAGTATTGATCAGGTGAAGCACTACATAGAAGGTTTCTGCACCCAGGACTGTTGCTCAGTATTAATCAGTGAAGAAAGGTTTCTACACCCAGGACTGTTGCTCAGTTTTAATCAGTGAAGAAAGGTTTCTACACCCAGGACTGTTGGCCAGTATTGATCAGGTGAGGCACTACATAGAAGGTTTCTGCACCCAGGACTGTTGGTCAGTATCGATCAGGTGAGGCACTACATAGAAGGTTTCTGCACCTAGGACTGTTGGTCAGTATCGATCAGGTGAAGCACTACATAGAAGGTTTCTGCACTCAGGACTGTCGGTCAGTATTGATCAGGTGAAGCACTACATAGAAGGTTTCTGCACCCAGGACTGTTGGTTAGTATTGATCAGGTGAAACACTACATAGAAGGTTTCTGCACCCAGGACTGTTGATCAGTATCGATCAGGTGAAGCACTACATAGAAGTTTTCTGCACCCAGGACTGTTGGTCAGTATTGATCAGGTGAAGCACTACATAGAAGGTTTCTGCACCCAAGACTGTTGATCAGTACTGATCAGGTGAAGCACTACATAGAAGGTTTCTGCACCCAGGACTGTTGGTCAGTATTGATCAGGTGAAGCACTACATAGAAGGTTTCTGCACCCAGGACTGTTGGTCAGTATTGATCAGGTGAAGCACTACATAGAAGGTTTCTGCACCCAGTACTGTTGGTCAGTATTGATCAGGTGAAGCACTACATAGAAGGTTTCTGCACTCAGGACTGTTGGTCAGTATCGATCAGGTGAAGCACTACATACAAGGTTTCTGCACCCAGTACTGTTGGTCAGTATTGATCAGGTGAAGCACTACATACAAGGTTTCTGCACCCAGTACTGTTGGTCAGTATTGATCAGGTGAAGCACTACATAGAAGGTTTCTGCACCCAGGACTGTTGGTCAGTATTGATCAGGTGAAGCACTACATAGAAGGTTTCTGCACTCAGGACTGTTGGTCAGTATCGATCAGGTGAAGCACTACATACAAGGTTTCTGCACCCAGTACTGTTGGTCAGTATTGATCAGGTGAAGCACTACATACAAGGTTTCTGCACCCAGTACTGTTGGTCAGTATTGATCAGGTGAAGCACTACATAGAAGGTTTCTGCACCCAGGACTGTTGGTCAGTATTGATCAGGTGAAGCACTGCATAGAATGTTTCTGCACCTGGTACTGTTGGTCAGTATTGATCAGGTGAAGCACTACATAGAAGGTTTCTGCACTCAGGACTGTTGGTCAGTATTGATCAGGTGAAGCACTACATAGAAGGTTTCTGCACCCAGGACTGTTGGTCAGTATCAGTCAGGTGAAGCACTACATAGAAGGTTTCTGCACCCAGGACTGTTGGTCAGTATCAGTCAGGTGAAGCACTACATAGAAGGTTTCTGCACCCAGGACTGTTGGTCAGTACTGATCAGGTGAAGCACTACATAGAAGGTTTCTGCACCCAGTACTGTTGTCCAGTATTGATCAGGTGAAGCACTACATAGAAAATTTCTGCACCCAGTACTGTTGGTCAGCATTGATCAGGTGAGGCACTACATAGAAGATTTCTGCACCCAGTACTGTTGGTCAGTATTGATCAGGTGAAGCACTACATAGAAGGTTTCTGCATCCAGGACTGTTGGTCAGTATTGATCAGGTGAAGCACTACATAGAAGGTTTCTGCACCCAGGACTGTTGGTCAGTATTGATCAGGTGAAGCACTACATAGAAGGTTTCTGCACTCAGGACTGTTGGTCATTATCGATCAGGTGAAGCACTACATACAAGGTTTCTGCACCCAGTACTGTTGGTCAGTATTGATCAGGTGAAGCACTACATAGAAGGTTTCTGCACCCAGTGCTGTTGGTCAGTATTGATCAGGTGAAGCACTACATAGAAGGTTTCTGCACCCAGGACTGTTGGTCAGTATTGATCAGGTGAAGCACTACATAGAAGGTTTCTGCACCCGGTACTGTTGGTCAGTATTGATCAGGTGAAGCACTATATAGAAGGTTTTTGCACCCGGTACTGTTAGTCATTATTGATCAGGTGAAGCACTACATAGACATTTTCGGCACCCAGTACTGTTGGTCAGTATTGATCAGGTAGTTGCATTCGAATCACCTGTTCCACAAAGAAACACAGGAGAACTCCTGCCTCAGCCATCTATCCTTGCATCATTAATAGGTACATTTGTTCCCCTCCTTTCCTGAGATATATTGCAAGATATAAAGTCTATATAATTTCATAATGGCTTAGAATATACAGGGATTATATACAATAACAGATATAAATGTATGTAATTTGTGTAGGGTTATAAGGCAGGTGAGTAAGAAGCTTGCATTACATTGTTGCATAAAGTTATTTGCAGATTAATATATCATTTAAAAGAGGGTTATGTACATGGTCCCTAGCCCACCTTTCTCATGTGCTAACTCTAACTGTAACCCTAACTCCACCTCTGCTCTTAACGCTAACCTTACACATTCTGTTACTAAAAACTATTTTCCTAAAGGTGCCACTACATGAGACAAAAGTACACAAAGCACACATGTACAAAAGTACAACACTGAGTCTATCCCTTACTTAACACTTACTTTAATCCTAATCCATGGACACTTTCTCATATGAAACAACTGCTATAACACACTCTTGCACATCTTCACAACTACCACTTCATCATTTAAACATTCATTTTCCTGCACACTCCTGCTTCCTATACTATGTAAAACAACATTCAACCGTATATGATTCACACAGCTGAGCAGTCACTTCTCTCTTCTCTCTCTCTTTTATACACCCACAAAAATCTTTTAAACCCATGAATATTTGACCTTTTCAGTTTTACATAGTATAGGGCACTTTTTGTACACTTATGTAAACAAAACGTAAAAGGTCAAGCAAAACTGCATCAGCTTCACATAGTCAAAAAAAAAAAAATCAACAGTATTTTTTTAAGGGGGGCATGTACCCCTGCATCCCCACATCTCTGCTAATTCTGTATACTAACTTCAATATCACAGCACAGAAAAGGACAAATTACCCACTCCACACTGTTTGCAATTTCTCACAGGAGAAAAAAATAGATAATCTGTGTTGTTTTTTTTTTTCCATGTATAATGAATGCAAGATTAGGCCATATAAATGGCACTCCTATATATATATATATATATATATATATATATATATATATATATATATATATGTGTGTGTGTGTGTGTATATATAGTAAATATATATATATGGGTCTATTTAAGTTGATCGAATACAATTTCTGTTACCGTGCATAATGTCGAAGCAAATTGATTGACATTATGCGTGTCGACATGATGCTACAAATGCACTGAAAATTAATTTCGGCACACCCCCTGCTAAATATATATATATATATATATATATATATATATGGGTCTACTTCATAACGTTGAAACATTAAAATCTCATCACATTGAATTTCATAACATTGTGACCAAAACATCTAAATTTCATAACATTGAAAACTACAGTGCATATATAAATAATATCCTCTCCACCTAGAGCAACACCAAATAAAACACACTTTCTGCTATGTTTCTGGTGATGTTAGGAAATTAACTTTTTTCCACTGTAGTCCGATCTTGTAGTTGATATATTTAATTTACGGGGGGGGGGGGTGCAGGGGGCAGAGCCCCCCCACATGGGGATGTGCAGGGGGGCTTGCCCCCCTGCAGAAACGTAGAACGTGTGTTTGTTAGGTGCTGTAGGTGGAGGTGATATTATTTACTTGTGCAAAGTAGTTTTCAATGTTATAAAGCACACTTTCAATGTTATGAGTTTTCAATGTTTTGGGTTTTCAATGTTTTGAATTTTCAATGATATGGTCTCAATCTTATGAAATTCAACGTTATGAAATTTCAGTGTTATTAAGTAGACCCATATATATATATATATATATATATATATATATATATATATATATGTGTGTGTGTGGGCAGGACCCCATATAAATATATATTTTTTTAAAGTTGCATTTTTGTGTTTTTTAGGTGGATTGCAAATGTAAGTTTATTATTTACAGTTGCAATTATTACTCTAGTGTATATTTTTTAAATATATTCATGGCAACTGTATTTTTTTCCTGATTCATTTACGAATGATCTTACATATAAATGTATTCTTTAAATTTGTGATCATTACTTTTCAATGTTTTACTTATTTATTTATTGGTGTTCTTCATTGGTGATGAAATTGCGCACACACACACACGCACACACACACATACACACACTAGAAAAGCTTAATAAGTGTATTTTAAAAGAAAGAATGCAGTCCACACAGCCTATCTGGACCTCACCAAGGCCTTCAACACCATCCCCCACTCTGGAATCATAAACTTACTAAGCTGGGAATAAATCCTTACATCACTCGATGGATTGCCAACTGGCTTACTGACAGAATCCAAACTGTAAAAGTAGCCGACTCCAAATCCAGTTCCAGACAAGTGGAGTACCTCAGGGTTCAGTCCTGGGACCACTCTTGTTTGGCATCTACTTCTCTGAAGTACAGGCCAACACTATGGGACTCTGGCTAACAAAGTTCGCAGATGACTGCAAACTGGGAGCCATTATTAAATCCCCAAACGATGTGGATATTCTACAACAGGGCCTTACAGAAACAGATGCTTGGTGCCAGAGCCATGGGCTCAAGCTTAATGCCAAGAAATGTATAGTTATCCCCTTTGGGAAAAAACATGTACCCATGAATTACCACATAGGTGGCAGTACACTAAACACCGAAAGTGTGATGAGAGACTTAGGGACACAGGTGGACAGTGGTCTCTCCTTCGATAACCACAATGCCACAACAGTCAGGAAATCCTTCTGTGTGGCACACCTCATCACTAAGGGCTTTTCATTCAGAAAAAAGGAGGTCATTGTCCCACTGTACTCATCCCTCATTAGACCCATTATAGAGTATGACACCCCATTTGGTATGTACCTCACAAGACATCTGCAACAGCTAGAAAGGCTGCAGAAATACCTCACTAAAAGAATCACAGGCCTAAAGCAGATACCCTATGCTGACTGTCTAAAAAACTCCAGCTATACTCTGTGGCATATTGTTTACTCAGAAGCGATCTCTTCTTAACATACAAGGCTATGTCAAACCCCGAGCTGTTGGACATGCTCCACTTAAAGAAATCCCAATCCCTCAGAGCCACACGCTCCAGGGATCTAAACCTTGTCATCACAATGAACAAAACATGCTGGAGGGATAGGTTCCTTACCCAGAGACTCCCCATTTTCTGGAATAGACTGCCCATACATGTCAAGCAGAGTGCCTCCTTGGCCCTCTTCAAAAGGAACCTTGATGATAGGATGGGAGATAGGAAATTCACCCCAGAGATCACGTCAGTCACCCTGCTAGACAGGGGTCCAGGGAAGTAAATATTGTGGGAAGAAATAGCCAGGGAATTGTTATAGTTAGGCTTGTATAGGTCCTAGGGCCGATAGCCTAGTAGCAACCTATGAACCTATGAAGAAGGAACATGGATAAAACCTTTACTTATCTTAGTTGAATCCACAGAATCCGAATAGGTAACATCTTTCAAAAAAAAAAAAAAAAAACAGTATTCCTGAAGAATACTGACTGATGACTGTCATTCTCATGATGGCTGATCCCCCCCATTGTTTTTTTTTTAATTTATTTCTTTATTTGCACCAGTGGTTCTTTTGATATTTTAATGTGCATCAAGATGGTGGAGTACAAAGACCCACAGTAGACAGCCAAAGAAAAGTCAGTAGCTTTTACGGTTACCCTTCTAAATAAGTAGTAAGTTCAAACGTGTGATGGAATTGTGCAAACCATCAAAAACATGCGAAGCATTTTGTATGGGGGGGGGGTGGAAAAAATTGTTTCATAAGTATAAATAGGGAAATGGGGAGTGGGCCAAGACATCTTTGTCATTTATCAAAATGTTGTTGTTTCTAGAATCTTTCAAAATGCAGAACATAGCTCTCAGCTTTAGTTTTCCAAAATGTGTAACAATATCTCTCATAATGTAGAGCAAATATGCAAAATTTGGAATACCTACTAGGCACTGAAAAACTTCAGCAGAAAAGCTTACAACATGGTTCCTGTTTCCTCGTACTTCTAAAATGTATAAATGTAATTCAGTGTGTTATCTGTCATGGATATTTATCAGAAAGTTCTTAAAAATGGATGTGTATCAGAGCCTTTCTATATGGCACAGTGCGGAACGTATAATTTTTAAAATTCAAACTATGGAACGTCAACATAATGAGGTGTGGTTGAGAGGTATGATGTGTAGAGTTAGTTACTTTGGCCTATTTTTATTTTCAGCAAGCTAAATGGCTGGATGAAACAAGAGCTTCAAGACAGTTAATTGGATAGGCGTAGTGGACTTTTGGGGTCTTTTTTCAGACATCACATAGGTATACTAAAGAAGATAAATGTGACACAGAGGAAAATATGCATTTCATAGGGACTGTTACTTGTTCATTATAGTGCACCACACTAAAAAATGAAACACTTGTGCTGCAGTGGCACACACAGGTAGTGGCATAAGACAGAACAATCGTTAATATAAAGTTATGCAGTGCTAGATAACCAGTACTAATTACCAGTAACCAAATCTTAGTTACATAGATGACATTCTTACATTTTTTAGCAGTCAGTCTTTGTAGCCATTGTCTGGGCTAAATGGGGTAAAGGGAATATTTGGCTGAAGTTCAGCTTATTCTGTTAACCTGATGTGGGATCTTCCTTGTCTGATTTGTGGCTCTGTCTTAGTGCCAACTCCACTGGCATAGAGAAATAAAGCTCTGACTATAACCTAGGTGACCAAGCTTCAATTAACACCTGCAGCACCTGTTAGAGCTACAGTAGAGCGAATGGAGGAATATGACGAGGCTTCCCTCCTTTGGAAAGAAGGGTGTGGAACATGCGTTTGTGACACACAGGGGCGGGGACATGCATTTGTGACACACAAGGGCGGGGACATGCATTTGTGGCACACAAGGGTGGGGACATGAATTTGTGGCGCACTTTCTATGATAGAATCGTCTGTGATCTCACAGAGGAGTTTTTCAACAAGGGGAGGTAAGGGACATTTAATGACATCATACATAGAGCTGTGGACGTACATTGCAAAGCCCTGTTGCATGCCACCCTTTTGATGCGGTCAAGCATGCACAGTAGAGCAGGGCTTAACATAAAGAAAAAAAGACTGTGAACCAAAAACCAAAACGAAGTGTAACTGCACAAAAATACGGGTCTATATCACTTCGTTGTAATGGCAGAAGTTCGAACACCATATGTTCGAACTTCTAACCTCGAAGTGCAAAACCATTGAAGGCTTAGAACAGTGATTTTTTTCCCAGGGAAAAAAATCGCTGTTCCAAGAAACACACACACACAACACAAGCACAGCAAAAAAACAGAAATCCACACACACACACACACACACACACACACTTAAAATCCTAAATCTAACCCTACACTAAACTGTACATGCACTACTATCTATCCACTTACCTTAACACTAACCCTAACCCTAAGGTCCGTCACTGTCGCACACTCACCTGACCCGCGCCCTAACCCTAACTCACATATCCCACCCTAACCCTAAAATCTGTCACTATTGCAAACCCACCTCACCCGTGCCCTAACTCACCTAACCCGCGCCCTAACCCTAACGTCCACACAGTCGCACATTTATCTGAACCCGACCCGTAACTTTCCACCACAGTGCTAAAAATTGGGAAGCCACAGAAACGGCCCACTGAATTCTTTCCCTGGGAAAGAATTCAGTGTTCCGCGGCTTCACGATAATCAGTTTTCAAACTTCACAGTTCGAACATATGGTGTTCGAACTGCTGAAGTTTTGATGAACTGATAGGAACCCCAAAAATACAACTAAGAAACAAATAGATGTGCAGTGTGTAAAAGGTAAATGTTCAGAATCCATTGGTGGTGTCCAAATCTTGTAACATACTCAAGCGGAAAAAGAAGAAAGGAAGTAAATATCTCTTCTTTCAGTGCAATACATGCAAATGCATAAATTAACCATAGTCCAATACTCTAAGGTCCATAGTGCAATACTGTATGTCTCTTTCTGTGCAAAGATCAATGCAATGTCTTAACCAAGTACTTTTGCAACACTGAAGCATCATGCAAGTAAGTGTTCCATTCAAAAAGTGTTAAAATGTGTTTCTAATTATGTGCAATATTAGTCTGTCTACCTGCATGTCTGTGATGTAATAGCCAGGTGTTACATGTGTAAATGTCTGTGAAAATAGTCTATATGTTGTCTGCATACTGAGTCTGGAGATACGGAATTTCGTTCAGTTTTTGCACTTTTGTGATTTCTGAATGACAATAAAGTTTACTTTGACGTGTCACCTAACAGTGGTCATAGCACTGGGTCCACCGTAGGCACGAGGGAATGTGGTGCATGTGCACAGGTTCGAATATACACGGGTGACAGTCTTACATTAGATAATGTTACATCACTTAGAATTTTTTTCCTCAAGGGTTCTTGTGACTTCAAGAGTTTTTTATCTCGCCAAATGTGAAAAATGTCCAGCTTTTTATATTGGTAAGACCAAATGCTCTTTTAGAAAAATAATTTATGAACGTCTATATGATATTAGGTCTTAAAATACCAAAAATGCTCGGTATAAACATTCTTTGTAATGTGCCACTTTCACGGAGTTTAATTGGCATTTTGGATTCTGTGGATATTAATCCAAAGGGAGGTGATTGTGAGACATATCTCAAGTACAGGGAGCTTTATTGGCAGATGAGACTAGATGCCACCCATTTCGGTGGTGTCAGTGACTCTATTTTAGTGCAGCCAGTACTAAAGTTAAGTGCTACTAAACTGTAAAAAAAAATATTTTTGTGATAAACTTTCTAAACTATGCATGTGATCTTTTTTATTTTTTCATGCTTTCATCGTAATGGTATCAGTCAAGTTTCTTATGGCTACCCAGCCACATTTTGGTTTGTACAAAACATTTTTTTCTAAATAATTTCTAAAAAAAAAACTATTTCCAAACTACGGTGTTCATATTATATGCATTTGCATTTTTAATCTGTACAAAAAATAACCTTTTTGTACTTTGGTTTTTAACTTTCTTAAATGTGTTATGTTTTAAGGTTTGTTCCTTGTATATGCCTTATTAAATATTGTGCTATAGGAATTTACATATGTTCTGTGGCTTTAAGAAACTTAATTAGGTTTTCACTGAAGGATATTTAAACCAATTTGAAGCTCAGTCAGTTAGTTCTGAGGAAGCCCATGAGTACATTAATTTGGATGAAAGCGTTTAACTTTTACCTATCTTTTGGTTGGAGTTGGACAAATAAATTCTTTATAGACACTGTTTGCACTTTTGGGTGACACTTGTTTTCATGGTGGAGTATTTTACAAGATGTGGACAACACCAATCTATTCTGAACATCTGCCTTTACACACTGCATGTTTATTTGGCTTTTAGATGAAGAAGAAAAAAAAAAGGCACCTGCTAATGCGCAGGTGATGGCTTCTGATTCCAGTTTATTTGATTTTCACTCCAAGGGAAGAAATGGGTCGTATAGCTTTCTGTGTGGGGAATGAATTATCTGTTGATAACTGGGTGGAACAGACTCAGTGAGAAAGCTGGGCCACAAACTAAGCACACGGAAAAGAAAAAGAAAAATTGTTGCTCTGCGTTCTGTTTGCCTTAATAGTCAGGTAACACCCAGTAAGCATAAAAGCTTGTTTTTCTGGAGGATTCTGCTACCTTGACCCTTCTAAGTCACCTGTTTTGAGACTTTCTGTGTATTGCAGACAGCTAAGTGGAATGCTGGGATTTTAGTAGCTTTTTACTTAAGCCAATAGGGTTTTCCTGCTGCCTGCATGATTGAGTGAATGATGATCTAACATTATTGGAGGATGCTGGTGTCAGAGGAACTTACGAGCCTTGTGGTTAGAAGGTTCAAAGGCAACAGCAGCAAAGAGACGCAGTACTCAGGAGCATTAAATCCAAAAGGGGACTATATGACAGCTGTATTCATGTATGATTGTCATGGTCTGGTCTTATTTAATTAGTTAATCATAAGGAAGTCTGAGCAAGCCATCTCTCCGTATCACCACAGCTGCTAAACTTGCTGGATAAATAATCAGTGATGGAAAATAGAAAGTCTTTAGATAGAAGAAATTATAACTTCATGCATTTATATATTTATATTTGCTGATCAGGATAGTCTGACTGGGTAAGAAGTGCCCCTTTTTCAGTGGGGGTCCAGTGTGAAAAGCCCCAAACAATAAGAGTAAAAATGCATTCCGTAATGTTCTAATACATGGAGTTCTAAGGAAAACACTAGATTAATAATAGTGACAGCATACAGTAGCTAAATACATGGAGTTATAAGGAAAACACTAGAGTACTAATAGTGACCGCATACAGTAGCTAAATACATGGAGTTCTAAGGAAAATACTAGAGTAGTAATAGTGACCGCATACAGTAGCTAAATACATGGAGTTCTAAGGAAAACACTAGAGTAGTAATAGTGACAGCATACAGTAGCTAAATACATGGAGTTCTAAGGAAAACACTAGAGTAGTAATAGTGACAGCATACAGTAGCTAAATACATGGAGTTCTAAGGAAAACACTAGAGTAGTAATAGTGACAGCATACAGTAGCTAAATACATGGAGTTCTAAGGAAAACACTAGAGTAGTAATAGTGACAGCATACAGTAGCTAAATACATGGAGTTCTAAGGAAAATACTAGAGTAGTAATAGTGACCGCATACAGTAGCTAAATACATGGAGTTCTAAGGAAAACACTAGAGTAGTAATAGTGACCGCATACAGTAGCTAAATGAGTAGTAATAGTGACCGCATACAGTAGCTAAATACATGGAGTTCTAAGGAAAACACTAGATTAATAATAGTGACCGCATACAGTAGCTAAATACATGGAGTTCTAAGGAAAACACTAGAGTAGTAATAGTGACAGCATACAGTAGCTAAATACATGGAGTTCTAATGAAACACTACATTAAGAATATAAACAACATATAGGAATTGCATAATATAAAGAATTCTAAGGAAATATGATGTGGTATTCAGTAAAGACTGGAATGGCACTCGTTAGCCTTGCAGATGGAGTTTGATACCAGAATATGTATGCTTATGTGAGCTGGAGCAAATGTCTAGTGAGATTACGTCCTGATAGGGTATCATGAGTAAGAAACAAGAGTCAATATCATCTATATTTATTGGTGCAGAGATGACGCCTGTGATGGTCCTGCTGTATGTTAGAAGCATGCTCCTCAATCCGTTAGCGCAAGAAGTCTAGAAAAAGACTACAATAATGAGGGGGCAAAGGAGCAGAAATAGGGAGATATTTTAAACATTGCTCTTATAAATTTAGAAAGTTGCCAGAATAACAGGATTTGTATTAGTATACTTTTCTGAAGGGTATGAAGTCTGAAACGCCAATGTATGTCAACTTCATTCCACACTGTTTTGCCAAAAAAAAACCCCACAAATTTTATGTGGTACAGGCCAAAAATATGAGGTAAAAATCTGTCATATAAGAGGTTAGGTCAGAATAGGGTCTTTATGGAGATGGCCAAAACATTGTTCCTAGAAACATGTATTCTGACAGTACCAGTTGTCCACACTTAAGCACTGGCAATAAGGACTTTTGTTAGGTGTTAGATGGGACAGTAGAGAGAGGGTACCTTGTATTAACAGAAACTCAGCTTAAATGTGTACGTTTTATTACTTTAGGTTCAGCACAACCAACAGCAAGTGTTAGCTAATTATGTTGAGTATTTTGTGCTAACACTTCGTATGTTTTAATATTTGATAAGGTAAAATTTATTTATTGAATTACTTTAGATTGTAAAGCTATGTGGAAATATCAATTATTTTTTTGCTGAAATAATACTAACATTGGCAGAATGCATATACAGTCATTTATTACTGATGGAATACTAATTTGTATTTTTGAACATAAAGAGTTAAAGATCTCCTCCACTAGCCCATTGTTAATCTCGTGTATAAGAATGTAAAAATATGGTGTCGTTGTCACTAAAATGCAAGTTGTGCTTTAGACTGTCTGACACTTCCAGCCAAGTTAACAATTGCATAGTGATAAGGCAATGCTTTGTTACAGAGCAGGTTGAGAACCGATAGCCCTGTTACTCAGCCTATCATAAAATGGATGTTATTGTTAGGTGCATAGTTCAAGCTTGTAACTGGTATCTTTTATTACGCTGTCTTCATTATGGAAGAACAGCTATTGTTAAAACGTTATCCATTTGATAGCTACAGATGCATTGTTCTCAGGCATTTGGCTCTGATTAAGGTTAGAATAATACACTGTTACTGCTTTTCATGTCCATCAAGAAAGTAGACAGACGGGGTGAAGCAGACACGAGTTATATGCTAGAAGGAGATTAAAACGAGTACTGTAAACTCCATTAATAATTCTCATGTTTTGGATTGGTACAGTATTTCCAGAATCGGCATCATTTAATCTCTCTTCAGAAAGACCTGCTGAGTGAACCTTTTATTTTCTCCCCCTCTGAGTGATAGGGCGAAACTCTCAGGCAGGGTATTTATCTGTCACAGCCCTTGGCTGCGTGCTGATTTACTTTCCGTCTGATAATATTGGTGTCCAGTTGATGATATAGCCTTGCTGGATATGGGGAAATTTGTTACCTTTAGCTTTGACAGGAAGATAATTGCTGATGGTTAACGTAACTCTGCAGAATCCAGAGATGTTTTGCTGCAGTGACAGAAGAGCAGGCCATGTTAAAAGAATTCGCTATAAGAATGCTTTTCCTTGCTAGTGCTGTGCATACACAAGTGTGTCTGTGTGTGCGTGTGTGTGTGTGTGTGTGTGTGTGTGTGTGTGTGTGTGTGCGTGTGTATATGTGTACATACACACAGATGTGTTTGTATAATGTTTTGTGCTTTGAAGTTAATCTGTAACATATGATGTGAAATTCAGTAGTGGATGATATCTGTGGAAGCACAGTTAAAATTTGTATTTTTGATATGGTTGTTTATTTATTGGCATTTGATTATCCATTGTTTTCTGTGGACCATATTTATTAAATTATTTAAGCTTTGTTGACAGGTTGTCACGACATTATTACAAACTACATGCTTAAAAGTAGATGAAAGCAGTCTAATTCATATTATTGAGATTAACAGAAGAGTAGTTTTTCTATAAATTGTAGTCAGCTGTAATTCACATTTGTAATGTTTATTGTGGGTGCCCCCCCCCCCACACACACACACGTGGAAACATTGTACATAGTAAAGTACCTTTCTTCTGCAGGATGAATAGATTTAGGGAAAAGGTTTAAAATATTCTGATTTTTCAACAAAAATTTTCTTTTCTTGTACACATACATCTACACAACAGTATATTTTTCTGATCTTTTCACAGATGGCATTTTATTGTAACTGGTTGTATCCCCTTTGAGCTGCTTCTGTTACCATTGCTTACTCAAACCATTTGTTATACAGTCTGATGTCATGGCCATATGATGTTCTGAAACTATGATGTCATAAGTAGAGGACTGTCTATGTTGTCATACTGACATAACTGAAGCACAACCAAAAGCATGTCTTCTGTCTCTGACTAGAGACGGTCCCTAGCTTACAGCTTTGTGAGTATTCATTTTTTTCCTTTGCTTTAAACAGCTGATGTCATAATTTCTCGATGACCTGTAAGCAGAATAAGTAAGCAAAACAGTCATTTGACAGTGGAATATGAATCTCAACTAGGTGTAGTTCAGGAGTATAGTATATGCATCTTGGTATAGATGTAAGCACAGGGAAACAGATACCTTAGATATATATATATATATATATCAGGCATGTCTGATAGGAGTTGTAAGACCTGTGTATAGGTGCCCAGTCTACCTAATCAAGCCCATATGTTTTCCCTCTGATAAATGTTGGGGGTAGGGAATGGGCCAGCTTACGTGTCTGAGAGTCTGGACTACCTTTCCACCTTGGGGCACCCCCCCTTGCATCAGCTCTTTTGAGCTCCACCTGCTGTATGAAGTGGGCCCTCCCACCCACATGCTGACCTCCTCAACCAGAACATTTGTGTGGGGGAGGGAAGGATGTTCTTGTGGGGCCTGTGCTGCCTCAGTATAGCACCCTGTGCTTCTTGCAGCATTTTCCCAAGCTTCAAGCCAGAGCCACCTTTCTCCTCCCAGGCTGTCTGAGCTCTCATTGGATGCTCACTCAAATCCTCCCCACCCTGACTGCTCCAGTCTAGATCTGAGTCATAGTCAGAGCTTCATCTATGCCATAAAGAAGTCTCATCATGGGTGTCATTCTTTTTGCTAGTTGTAAACTCTGAGTTGCCCCTGTAAACAGGCACACACATCTAGTGTTAATAACCAGAAAAAGCATGGAAATAGAGAGCCGCCAGTCCACAGAGGTGTAACCACTGCAAATGTTTTATTTCACCAAACCACACGTACAGAATAAAAGAGAGCCGCCAGTCCACAGAGGTGTAACCAGTACAAACAGTTTATTTCACCTAACCACACGTACAGAATAAATACGTTTATTTTCTACGTGTGGTTTGGTGAAATAAAACATTTGTAGTGGTTACACCTCTGTGGACTGGTGACTCTCTATTTCAGTGCTTTTTCTGGTTATTAGTACTATATATTTCCACACTTTTCCATTTTTTTTTTTAGTTTTTACACATATTTAGTGTGCTTATCATGCAGTCATTTTGTAATTCATTTGTCCTGATAATCATTGTAGAGGTAGCAATCTGAGTACAGTAAACCAAACTTCTGCATCCTGAACGGCCACATTCAGGTTATCTTCTGGGGTGTCCAGGTAACATGATAACACAATACTTGTTTTATTTTACATTTGTTTACCAGGAAAGTCCATCTGGAGAAGCAGTCTTTTTCCAGTGGAAAGCTCCACATATAATAACTATAGCAGTACAACAAGAACAAAGAATATATATATGGAAATATGCAATATATTCTAACAGGGTTGTATAATATGTCCAAGAAGAAAAGAATACAAAGATGGAGCAAAATAAGTTAATAATAGTTTGACTATAAGTCATGGTACACCTTATCATCTGTGGTTAACTCTGCTGAAAGAGATGAGGAGACGATGAAGTAGAAATTGGATACTTAAGGCAAATATTACCCTGGAGTGGAACAGGAGCAGAGCCAGGTGTTACCAAGGTGGGCTTTTAGAGCTCTTTTAAATTCTGTTGTAGAGATTTGGTTAGTTAGGCTAGAGGGTAAGGAATTCCATCTTCTGGCTATATAGTATATAGTATAGGGACTCACCTGCATAGTTATTGGCCTTAGAAACTTCTAGTAGATGTTTGTTACTGGAGTCTAGTACCGGTGTATGGCTGGAGTAAATTACTTAGAGCGAGAGTTTTTTCTGGGGGATATAGAATCTTATGGGATAGTGTTAGTTGGTTATACAAAAGGAGATGGGGAAATTCTAGGCATTATAGTTGTTTTAGTGGTACACAATGATGTGTCTTATAGGGAGAGTCAGTGGCAAAGCTAGCAATTTTATTGCAGCAAGCTTCTAGTTTTGTGATGTCTGTTTTTCTTAGATTAGTGAGAATTGGAGAGGCATATGTGAGTGTAAAGAGTAGGTGTGTGCATGCTGTTGTTTCTTTGATCATTTTTGTCAGAAAGGGTTTGTTCCTATATAGGACCCCACATTTTTTGTGGAGTTTTGTTATGGTTTGGGCGATTAGAATGCCAAATCTTAAGTTACAGTCTGTTTCTATGCCTAGTAGTTTGGTCTGATCTACCGGTGAGATAATGGCGTTGTTTTTGGATACTGTTTTGTTTTATTGGGGTTCAGAGTCAGCTGGTGGCCAGATAACCAGGATTCAATGGATAGAAAGGATGCTTGTGTGAGTGTGTGTAGTTCTTGGATGGAGAAGGCATTACATATTAATGTGAAGTTGTCTGCATATTGTAGGAGTGTGGCATGAGGTGTAGAGGAGTAGAGATTATTGGTAAAAATAGTGAATAGTAATGGCCCAAAGATGGAGCCTTGGGGAACACCTAGTGTTACTGGAAGTATTTGGGAAATATCAGTGTGCCACTGAACTGCCTGCTGTCGGCCTGATCGATAACTTTGGAACCAAGTAATAGTAGACTCGGAGAGATTAAGGTTAGAAAGGACCTTGATATGTTTATTATGTGCTACTGTATCAAATGCCTTTGAGAGAGCTAGAGAGCTGATACAAATGTACCATTGTTTCTATATTTATTTACTGTGAATGACAAGAGAGCAGTCGTGGTGCTGTGAGAGGGATGAAATCCATGTTGTGTGTTAGTAGGTTGTGGGTGTTAAGGTGGTCCATAATCTGTGTATACGCCTTTCAAGAATTTTGGATAGAGGGGAGAGGACAGCAATGGGGTGATAGTTTGATAGTGGAGCGGGATTATATAAGCTATTTTTCAGATATCAGTAACTATGTTTTCAGTTATAGATTGGTTGATAAGAATTGTTACAAGAAAAGCTGTGGCCTCAGCAGCAAGTTTATCAGCTGCTAAAGTAGTTGGTTTCAATTTTTTTTAACAGCTTTTTAATTGTGTCCATAGGTACAGGTTGCAGAGAGTAATAGTTGTTGTTGTTAGTATTATTTGATATGGTTAAGATGGAAGAAGGTTGAGGTTTGGTTAGGGCTAGAAATGATTCAGTAAAATACCTGTTCAACTGTGTAGCTATGCTGTTGAGGTTGGAGGAGGTGTATTAGCTTTACCAGGTAAACGAATGTTGTTGATGGCTGACCAGAATTTCTGAGGGTTGTTTAGATGTTTTTTTCTGTATGTTCTGATGGTAGTTGACTTTGTCTAGTTTGACCAGTTTTTTTACTTTGTTTCTGAGTAACAGGTATGAAGTTTTGAGAGCTTGAGAGCCAGTTTTATGCCAATCAGTCCATGTTTTATCTCTCAGTTTCATTAGGGACCTAATTTCTTTGGTAAGCCAAGGTGCATAGTTAGATCTGTCTCTTATTGTTCTAGCTGGGGCATATGCGTTCAGGATATTTGGAAGGACAACATCATTAAGATGGAGCATTTTAAGTGGTTCCCATGTACAAGTTCTTAAGGTTGAAATAAATTGGTTAGTATTGAAGTTTGTTTTGTTTCTTATCAGGCAGTAGATAGTTGGTTTGGCTTGATAGGTGCAGAGTCTTAGCAAAAAGGTAGGACGATGGTCGTTCAGGGTGTCTGGTAGGCAACCAGAATAATAGCAGAGGACTGGTCTATTTATGAAGATCTAGTCTAGAACTGAATCTCGTTTGGAAGATTTGTCAATTTTAGTTGGTGACTGAATTATTTGACTAAATCCATGCAGATTTATGTAGTTGATAGGATTGTTTGAGGAACAAGTTAAGCAGTCTATGTTAAAGTCTCCCATGAGAAATGTTTCACGTGAGAAAATATTTGTGGCCTAGTTAAGTAAATTCTCTAGAGTAGCTATATTGTTGCCTAGTGGGATATAGCAGCCAATTATGTTGATAAATTTTCTGCCATTGATTTTTAATCTGGTGAGTATGATTTAAGCTTTGTCAAGGGAAGGAGTGGGTAGTTCCAGAGTTTCAACATTAAGTTCATTTCTAAACAGTAAAGCAACAACGGCAGCTTTTTAAATTTTTTTCTGTCATTACGTAGAATTTTGTAACCCGTTGGTAAGATTTCATTGTTTGTGGTGTCAGGCTTTAGCCAAGTTTTGGTTAAGACAACAGTGTCAGGGTTTTAGAAAAAGAGGGCAGCATGAAGTTCTTGGACTTTATTTATAATGCTTCTTATATTAATCTTTAAGTGTAAAAGGTCTGTGGGTTTTTGTGGATAATAAAGTATTATGACATTGGGTTGGGGAGGTAGGAGTGAGAGATGGAGGCCCAGGATTAGGATGAATATCACTGCCGAGGGACAGTTTAGATGCTAAGTGGGTAATGAGGTGTATTAAAGTGGTCATGTACCTGTTGTACTTCAGGGAAGGTTTATAATTGTCATGTTCTGGTATTCTGTGGATGGGGATGAAGTGGAATGTGAATATGTTGAAGACAGATGGGTAGAGAAGAGAATTGAAATGGGTTGACTTATTAGCAGTAGTGGAAGTGGTGCCATGATGAGGTGACGAGTTAGCTAGGCATGTATGATATGAGGTAGTGTGAGCGAGTAAAGAGAGGATAGCAACGATAACAGTTCTTCCAGCTTGATGTACAAAAAGAGGCCTTGAGTGATTTTGCCCCTATTAAAGAATACCAGAAACTATGTTGTCAAATGATTTATCTATATCAGCCTTAAATCTATCAAGAATAGAAGGCTTTCTTATCTGTAAAGGCATTTGAATGCTGTTGCAAACTGTCGTATTTATGAAAGCAATTATTTCTTGTACCTTGACTATGCTAAGTTCTAAACCTAATGTAGCCAAAAATGTAGCATTAGTCACGTGTTGGTACACAAGTATAAGAACTCCCCTCCCTAATCTGTATCATATGGAGTAAAATTACATTTGTTCCAGTCTATTTCTGTAGCTCATGTTTTACTCTATCAGTCTATTTGGTGTAAAACTTTTGAACGTTTCTGATCTAAGTAACTTGGTCATAAACACAAGTGGCTACACAGTCTTGTATTTGTACTCTTACAATAGTTTGTAAAGAGAAGTTAAGATTCTGTCATGGTTGGTAATACTGTGTAGAATATCTTGAAATGCTAAATAACACCACTTCATTACTAAAAGATTATCATCATATTTCAGTTTGTTCTCTACTCCAATCCAAGATTAGTGACTGCTCACTGCATAAAAATGTTGAACTATGGGAACCCTCATTGTGACCTTCTTATCCTTAGATGTAATCTCCTCAGTTTGACAGTAAACATCTGTCAGTCATCTGTATACCAATCCCCTTAGTAATATGCTGGTTAATTTCAGGATTATACAAGATACTCATAATTTCTGCATATTGGGTACAAACAAATGTGTTATCAAGGTTCAGATGGATCCCGTCAACTGATGTACCTACATCCACAGATTCCCATATACTTTGTAAGAAACTTAGCAAGTTGGTCAGACAGGATCTACCTCAGAGAAAGTCCACATTTAAAGATATCCTGGGTAGTGTTTGAGCTACCTCAGAGAAAGTTCATGTTTAAAGATATCCAGAGTAGTGTATGAGCTACCTCAGAGAAAGTCCAGGATTAAAGATTTCCAGGGAAGTGTATGAGCTACCTCAGAGAAAGCCCATGTTTAATGATATCCAGAGTAGTGTATGATCTACTTCAGAGAAACTCCACATTTAAAGATATCCGGGATGGTGTATGAGCGACCTCAGTGAACGTTCATGTTTAAAGATATCCAGGGTAGTGTATGAGCAACCTCAGAGAAAGTCCACGTTTAAAGATATAAAGGGTAGTGTATTAGATACCTCAGAGAAAGTCCACATTTAAAGATATCCAGGGTAGTGAATGAGCTACGTCAGAGTAACTCCACGTTTAAAGATATCCGGGGTAGTGTATGATCTACCTCAAAGAAATTCCACGTTTAAAGATATCCAGGGTAGTGTATGATCTACCTCAGAGAAACTCCACATTTAAAGATATCCAGGGTAGTGTATGAGCTACCTCATAGAACGTTCATGTTTAAAGATATCCAGGGTAGTGTATGAGCAACCTCAGAGAAAGTCCACGTTTAAAGATATAAAGGGTAGTGTATTACCTACTTCAGAGAAAGTCCACATTTAAAGATATCCAGGGTAGTGTATAATCTACCTCAGAGAAAGTCCACGTTTAAAGATATCCAGAGTAGTGTATGATCTACCTCATAGAAAGTCCAAGTTTAAAGATATCCAGGGTAGTGTATAAGCTACCTCAGAGAAAGTCCACATTTAAAGATATCCAGGGTAGTGTATGAGCTACCTCAGAGAAAGTCCACATGTAAAGATATCCAGGGTAGTGTATGATCTACCTCAGAGAAAGTCCACATGTAAAGATATCCAGGGTAGTGTATGAGCTACCTCAGAGATAGTCCACATTTAAAGATATCCAGGGTAGTGTATGAGCTACCTCAGAGGAAGTCCACATGTAAAGATATCCAGGGTAGTGTATGATCTACTTCAGAGAAAGTCCACGTTTAAAGATATCCAGGGTAGTTTATCATCTACCTCAGAGAAAGTCCATGTTTAAAGATATCCAAGGTAGTGTATAAGCTACCTCAGAGAAAGTCCACATTTAAAGATATCCAGGGTAGTGTATCATCTACCTCAGAGAAAGTACACGTTTAAAGATATCCAGGGTAGTGTATGATCTACCACAGAGAAAGTTCAAGTTTAAAGATATCCAGGGTAGTGTATGATCTGCCTCAGAGAAAGTCCATGCTTAAAGATATCCAGGGTAGTGTAGGACCTACCTCAGAGAAAGTCCACATTTAAAGATATCCAGGGTAGTGTATGAGCTACCTCAGAGAAAGTGCACGTTTAGAGATATCCAGGGTAGTGTATGAGCTACCTCAGAGAAAGTCCGCATTTAAAGATATCCAGGGTATTTTATGAGCTACCTCAGAGAAAGTCCACATTTAACGATATCCAGGGTAGTGTATGAACTACCTCAAAGAAAGTCCACATTTAAAGATATCCAGGGTAGTGTATGAGCTACCTCAGAGAAAGTCCACATTTAAAGATATCCAGGGTAGTGTATGAGCTACCTCAGAGAAAGTCCACGTTTAAAGATAACCAGGGTATTTTATGAGCTACCTCAGAGAAAGTCCACATTTAACGATATCCAGGGTAGTGTATGAACTACCTCAAAGAAAGTCCACATTTAAAGATATCCAGGGTAGTGTATGAGCTACCTCAGAGAAAGTCCACATTTAAAGCTATCCAGGGTAGTGTAAGAGCTACCTCAGAGAATGTCAACATTTAAAGATATCCAGTGTAGTGTATGAGCTACCTCAGAGAACGTTCATGTTTAAAGATATCCAGGGTAGTGTATGAGCAACCTCAGAGAAAGTCCACGTTTAAAGATATAAAGGGTAGTGTCTTAGCTACCTCAGAGAAAGTCCACATTTAAAGATTTCCATGGTAGTGTATGAGCTACATCAGAGTAACTCCACGTTTAAAGATATCCAGGGTAGTGTATGAGCTACCTCAGAGAATGTTCATGTTTAAAGATATCCAGGGTAGTGTATGAGCAACCTCAGAGAAAGTCCACGTTTAAAGATATAAAGGGTAGTGTATTAGCTATCTCAGAGAAAGTCCACATTTAAAGATATCCAGGGTAGTGTATGATCTACCTCAGAGAAAGTCCGCATTTAAAGATATCCAGGGTAGTGTGTGAGTTACCTCAGAGAAAGTCCAAGTTTAAAGATATCCAGGGTAGTGTATGAGCTACCTCAGAGAAAGTCCACATTTAAAGATATCCAGGGTAGTGTATGAGCTACCTCAGAGAAAGTCCACATGTAAAGATATCCAGGGTAGTGTATGAGCTACCTCAGAGTAAGTCCACATGTAAAGATATCCAGGGTAGTGTATGATCTACCTCAGAGAAAGTCCACGTTTAAAGATATCCAGGGTAGTTTATCATCTACCTCAGAGAAAGTCCATGTTTAAAGATATCCAGGGTAGTGTATAAGCTACCTCAAAGAAAGTCCACATTTAAAGATATCCAGGGTAGTGTATCATCTACCTCAGAGAAAGTCCACGTTTAAAGATATCCAGGGTAGTGTATGATCTACCACAGAGAAAGTTCACGTTTAAAGATATCCGGGGTAGTGTATGATCTGCCCCAGAAAAAGTCCATGTTTAAAGATATCAAGGGTAGTGTAGTACCTACCTCAGAGAAAGTCCACATATAAAGATATCTAGGGTAGTGTATGAGCTACCTTAGAGAAAGTCCACGTTTAGAGATATCCATGGTAGTGTATGAGCTACCTCAGAGAAAGTCCACATTTAACGATATCCAGGGTAGTGTATGAGCTACCTCAAAGAAAGTCCACATTTAAAGATATCCAGGGTAGTGTATGAGCTACCTCAGAGAAAGTCCACGTTTAGATATCCAGTGTAGTGTTTGAGCTACCTCAGAGAAAGTCCATGTTTAAAGATATCCATGGTAGTGTATGAGCTACCTCAGAGAAAGTCCACATTTAGAGATATCCAGGGTAGTGTATGAGCTGCCTCAGAGAAAGTCCACATTTAAAGATATCCAGGGTAGTGTATGAGCTACCTCAGAGAAAGTCCACATTTAAAGATATCCAGGGTAATGTCATTCCAGAGAAACAGCAGCTGTACTGTTGAGATCCTTGGGTCTTCCCTGTCAGAGGAACTGTAAAGTATGGTGAGCAGGGGCTATGTTCCTTGGACCTGCTACACTGCTCACACATAAATTATCTAAATCTAAACTCTGATGACCAACAGGAGTATTGTCTCTTAAATCACATCACTGTTACTAAACATACTGAAGTGTAATATTAAAATAGGCCCACAAATATGAACCATTAAGTGACTCATTGTGTGCAGCTTGACCTTGGTTATGCAAGAAGTGTGCCCTGTTATCCTGGGTATGGACCTACAACATTCACACCCAATAATAGGCTTTATAGTTAACATTCCACCAAGCAGTGTATTTGGCCTAGTTCCTCATGCCCCTATCTCACCACTTTGTCTGGGTTTCATTGCCTTCCAGTGCTCACGTACAATACAACTACTGCAACTTTACTTTGAATAAACTGCTACATTGACATGTACACTCACATACATATGCACACACATGCTGATTAATTTCTAAAGGAAGCTGGTAGTATATTCCCCAGTGCCACAACCATTTGCCCTGGCCCAGTGTTGTAAACATTCTCTAACCCGAATTAACTCACTGTGAGGCTGCTAGTTAATTCAAAAATTGTAGTGTATAGCAGAGCATGCTGGCCAATCAGAGGTGGATGCTGGTAGTTTGCCATCATTGGCAATAAGTGCACTCATGGTAATTAATAAATAAGTAAATAGACAATCAGCAAAATGTGTTTTATAAGTAGATACAAATATTTTACTTAAGAGTTAAGCTGGTAACTTTCAAGATTGCTGCATACTGATCAACAACTTAATTTCAGCTCTCCCAGTGGGAAAACAGAAACTGAGAAAAAGGAGCCAGTGAAATTGTCTTTTGTAGTAAAATTCAGTTATTAGCTAGTAAGTACACTGCCTGGATGTCAGCAAAATTAGAAATTTACAGAACTTGAAAGAAAATTAACCAGAAAAGGAGGAGAGAAAACACTGGCTGGAAAGAATCATAAAGCTGTCCAACAAAAAGCAGTTCAAGCGTCAGCTTTGGTACAAGATGGTCCAGTAGTTTAGAAAAGAAAAATAAATCAAATGTATTCAGATGTGATTAAAATAAATGAAACATTGAATAAATATATCAACTTAAATACTAAAAGACTATTCCGATGGACTGATAAAACTGCAGAAATCAGAGACTGGCTGAATAGGAGATGTCTCAAGAAGAGCTGTTTCAAAAAAAAAAAAAAAAAGAAGCCAGAGTGCACAGAGAAAACCTGCAATTTTCTGCTATACCAGAGAAACTGTAAGGAAAGTCTGTATTAAAGCACAAATAAGTGATTGGACTGATATTTCACAGCAGGATTTGATAATTGAAAGGGCACATCAAGTGTATGCTCCAAAGCTGGCCATGAGAATGCAGCCAAGTCTTATAGTAGTAAAGATGAAATCATAACAACAGAAAGAGTTGATCCTGAGAAAACTGGGGCAGAAAAAAATTTAAAACTGGAGACAAAGGAGTGTTTGTGGAAAATGTTTATTTACTGTACAACAGGCAGAAGAGAAGCAGATTTATCACAACAATCAGGGAATGTCAGTAGGCAGGTGTAAGATTCAAGCTGCTTTATCCAGCTGTCTTCAGATTATTTTTCCTGGGGATCAAAGACAATTTTAGATGCAAAACAGGCTAAAGAAGAAACAAAAAATGTTTATTCAGCAAAAAGTGAGCCAACAAGCAAGAAGGGGATTCTGCTTCTTATTCTTCTGACAATAAAGTTGACTTTGCCAGTGAATCCTTTTCCATTATTCCAAAGGAAAATCCTTGAGAGATAGGGAGAAAGCACAGAAGTTGACTAGAAGAATCAAGAGTACCTTGGACTTTGAACCACAGTCTGGTGTTGGGAGATGGGAAGAAGACCAGCAACACTGAAATTAGTGAATAAAAGGGAGACTATAAAGCATCAGACACATTTATAAAATATGGTTTTGCAAGAAAAAGCACATGAGAAAGTTTGGAATTTTGTTGAAATTGTTAAAATTGTGAGTGCACTGTAAAGCATATATCCAACCATATGTCATTAATATGTAGAATGACACTAAAGGGAAAAAGTAGCAACTATAAGTAAAACAGCTTTTGTTCTTATTAGTATTTGCATAAAAATGTTATGATATATAAACTGCATATTATATTGTGAAGCATTTTTGTATAGGATGTAGTTAGAGGTATTTTAAAAGGGAGGGGGTGTTTTCACTCACTATTGTATATGTCAAAGATGTTAAAGGTAAACAAGTGATGTTTCTTAGTTGTAATAAATATAGGCTTTGCACTATAGAAAGATGTGAAAGGCTGGACAGAAGCAATTTACAGTAATATAATGATGTGATCTTGGGCAGCTGGGGTGGGGATGGGAGGTAGAAGTGTACTGATTGTATTATATGTAGAACTAATATAATTTACCTTGTTTTTACAAGGGTAGATATCTAAATAAATGTCAATAGCTTAAGCTATAAACATTTTTGTAAGCAAGACGACTTTTGAAAAGTAAGACAAAATAATGAAAGACATAAAAATTATATTTGTTTTGTATTTGCAAAGATATTTGCCAGTTTTTTCCATTAACAAATGTCAGTAGGCGACATGCAGTCTGCAGCTGAGGGCAGCTGGCCATGTCATCTTGTACATTTTACAAAGATTCCTTCATGCATCTGCAGAGTTATTTGTTTTGTTTTTTCTCATTTCTGATTACTTTTATGTGGAGTCTAGTTGTCTGCATGTGCATGAATTAATCTTCAGAGTTCCGAATATTCTTTGCTGAAGGAAATTGAAAATTGAAAAGTACAGTGGCAAGCAGTTCAATAAAAAACAGTGTGTGACATTATGGGAAATGAATAAGAGATAGTATGATCCCCAGCAGCCCTAATGCTTTCATGTATTTAATAGAACAGTGCAAAATTTAGTTTTATTTAAAGTGTACTTTTTTCTTGGGGCTAAAAGTTTTCTGAAAGCTTGCAAGCTGTTTTTCACATGTAGGAGGTTAATAGAACTAAGACAAAAACAGATATCAGTTAGTGTAAGTGGAAACACAGGCTGTCATAAGTGCTTTTTCATGGGTAACCATAATTTTAAATGAGGTAATTTGGGGCACTTCTTCTCTGGATGATTAAACTTCAGTTATTGAAAATGTCCATAGTTTTGTGTTAATAGGTGATGAGGCTGTTCTTAAAATGTATTTAATTTTATGTTTGAAGGTTTTCATTAAAGCAAAACATCTTGAAAAATGTGATATAGATTCAAATGAAGATGAAAAGAAGCAACCTTATAAAAGATCAGCCTAAGTGTGAGCATGTAAGGTAAAAGTTGAAATACACATTCAAAAAATGATCATGTATAATATGTGGGAACAATACCTTTTTTAACATAATGGCTACTCTATCCATTCTGTCTTTGAATGTGAATGGCCTTACAGGCACAGACACAAAGGAAAGTATATTGAATTACACTAAGAAATATATATGCAAGCAATGCTGCAGGAAACACCTTTGGAAAGTAATGAGCATGGAAATTTGACAAACAAAGGATTTCAGGATGGATATTAAGCAGAATATCAGGAACAAAGGAAAAAGGGGAACAATAATAATGATTAGAAGATGTGTTCCTGTAGTGGGAAAAAGGCAATAATGGTAGAGTTGTGGTATTAAGGGGCTATTGCCAAGAGAGGTGTATTATGGTGGCATATATGTACATCCCACTATTATGGACCTTAAGAACAGTTTTGGAGCAATAGTTGGCTTTCTTGTAGGTTGGAGCAGTAACTTGATTTTTAATAATGAGAGTGTTTCACTGGGACCTAGAAAGGAAAATATAACAAAATAGGATACATTTCTAAAGACATTTATAAAAATATTTGGTATATGGAAGATGCAAATTCAGGAGTAAGGAACTCGGACAAAATGTACATGTTATTTCCCAAGGTACAGTAACTATGCTAGACTGCATAGAATTAATATTGCACATGCGCATGTGAATTTAACAGTGCTACACATCCAATAACTATTTCAGATAATGCAGTAATAAAAATAAGATAAAAATGCAAGGTAATGAAGTAAAAATGAGGCACTGGTGCTTTCCCACCTGCCTGTTAAAAAGAATAATTTAAGGGACGGGTAGTAGAAATTATTCTGGAGTTAACAGAGAAGATAGAAATTTCTTCAGAAGGAATAGCTAGAGAGTGGGATAAAAATGAAAGTGGAGTTGAAAAATAAGGTAGAAATAAAAGATAAAGAGATGGTTAAGAAGTAACAGGAATTATTTAGAGGGGATGACAAAGGTTAAAGTATTGCAGAGTAAAGAAATGTCACAGAGCAATAAGAAAAGCAACTGCAGAGTATTAAAGAGGAAATAAGGGAGTATCTGGTAAATATGCATGAGTTTAGAAAGATTGCTGTTGAGCAACTATTTTTTGATAGCAACTACAGAGCACGAAAACTTTTAGCACAATGACATAAGCAACAAAAAGTTGAAAAGGTTGTTCCCAAGCTTAGTTTGCCTATGACAAAAATAACCAGAGATCCTGTAGAGGTATTAGAGATATTTCAGAAATGTAAAGAGTACTTGATTACAGTAGAGGAATGTGGAAACCAAGAAAGAGCACAAATGAAAAAAAAAATATGAACAACTTAATTATACCAAGATTAGAGGGAGATGAGGTTCACCAACTAGGTAGGATGAGATGAGATAAATATAGTTATGTAGAATCAATCGACAGGGAAATATCCAGGAAGAGATGGTATACCAATGGAAGTTGGGAACTTAGGAGGAAAGCAAGTGATAAAGATCTGGAAGATTGTGTTTAATAATATTTTAAAAGGAGGAAAAGAGCCAGCATCTTGGAAGAAAGCTGTGGTGGCTGTATTGCCCAAGGAGGGTAAAGAGCCATCAGATGTAGCTTCATTATAGACCCAGTTTAATTCTAAACCATGATTATAAAGCATTTATGTCCATACTAGGTAAAAGAATGGCAATGATGTTGCTAAACCTGATAGAGATGGATCAGTGTGGTTTTGTGGAGGGGAAGCAAACATTTGACAACATTAATGGAACAGTGATGGTACAGGGAGAAGCAGAATGTAAGAAAATACTGCTGTTGGTGGTGGGTCTACAACTATGGCATTGGAAGCACTTGCATTCCCTGATACAATAATGTAGTTAATTAGGAGGATATATGAAAGATGGGAGAGTTCTTCTCTGATAAATTATATTTGAACAAAGGGATCCGGACGGGCTGTCCTCTTTTCCCTTTGTTGTTTGCTTTATATTTAGAAAATAAGGGACTCAGAAATTCAAGAATGTATTTCGTATGGTAATTCGGAAATGTTAGCTTTATTTGCAGATGACATTATTTTATACTTGATAAATCCAGAAAAGGACATTTGGGTTTTGTGGAACATTTTGAGACAGTTTCAAGTCTTTTCAAGATATAAAATTAATTAAGATAAAACTAAGTTTATAACCGTAAATTCTTTGCCCAAACACAAATTAGTTTTGCAATATCCACATTTATGAGGATACGATAAAATGAAGTATGAATTAAAAAGACTTATTTTATGCCAGCTAAGAATTTGTGGGAAGAGACTAACAAAAGATAAAACAAAATAAGAAACATTGGGATCTCTTGTTTATGGATATGGGTAGTAAGATACAAACCGTGAAATATGTTTAGTCTCCTTAGTTTTATGTACTGGTCAGAAATATTTTACTCAGTCAGAGGAAAAGTTGTGGATAATTAATAAAGAGTTGAAGTAATTTGTCTGGTAGGGGAAGAGAGTAAGAATTGTTAAATGGGATAAGCTAATCCTTCCAATAGAACACAATGGTTTAAGTTTACCTGAATTAAAGGATATTTTAGAACTATGCCTATATATATATATATATATATATATATATATATATATAAACACAACTAGAATGTTATAATTCAAAGTGGAAAGGGATGATGATGATGAAGCAGGGGGAGATTCAAGAAATCAGGTGTGTGTGTGATTTTGGATGCAGATCCTTGAGGAGAATAACAGTGATACAGAATATCATATTCATAAAGTTGTAGAAAGTATTCTAAGAACTATACAAGCACTGGAATGGGGAAAGGAAATTTTGCCAAAAGAGATGGCTGAAAATAGGGCTACATAAAATAGGCAAGAGGGGTTGGAATTTACTGTAAAAAAACTGGCAAAGGAACCAAGATACTGGGAGCAAATAATTACAGAAGGAAAGGTAGGAGAGTGTTATGAGGCCAAGAAGAATTTGGACTGCAGGTTTGAGCCTGCTTTCCCAACAAGGGATTAGTATCAGATTACAGGCAAAGAGAAAGGGATAGGGGAGTCCTAAGTAAAAGACCTACTGTAGTAGAATTTTTATTTTATTTATGTATTTATTTTACATTTGTTTACTGGGATAGCCCAACTTTATACATGTCCATTTTCAGTGGAGGCCAAGGGAGAAAAGCTCCAATAGACAAAAATGACATAGTTTACACAAGAAGTTCGATAACATTAGAGCATATAAGACAAAGTGTTTTGTACAGTGGTTTAGTTGTTGTTGTTGTGTCTTTCGGCTTATCCCGGTTAGGGGTCGCCACAGCGGAACTCCGGTCTGCTAATGTTTGGTAGTGGATTTTTACGTGCCGAGTTACCAGCCCTGACGCACAACCTTCAATGAAGGCACGCTCATTCACGCATGCCTCCACACACAAGACGCTGTAGCTGAGAATCGAACGGGGCAACGTCTTGCTGTGAGGCGACAATGCTACTGCAGCAGCACAATGTCCCCAAATAGGGACTTACAATTCTCATGGTCAGACACAGTTAAAAGCAAGAGACATCAGATCGGAAACAGAGTTTGGTTAAGTAATTATATTTTATGATATTTACAGATTATGCTTTCAGTTTATAACTTAATCAGGTTTGGTACATGGGCAAAGCCAGTTCACTTTTTAATTGAATCTAGAACTGAAGTTGCTGTGAAAAAGGGGATAGTTAGCAGGGTATATAAAATATTGCATGATAAGTACAAGAATCAATCAGAGGAGATTAGAAAAAGATTGGGAAGGGAGACTGGAAAAGCAATTTACAAGGGAACAACAGGGGACATGCGTATGGCTCCAAAGTATGCAACAAAGTCCAGACATTTTAGGATCTGTGCTTGGAAGTGCTTGCATAATTACTTTAAATCCCAAGCAGACTTCAAAGAATTTTTTCTCATGTTGATAGTAAATGTTGGATGTTTGATTGGGAAGAAATGGATAAACGGGAACATATTTTGTGGAGTGTAATGATCTGGTAAATTTAAAAAAATCTTGCAGAATTTTTAAAAGGAAATATTAGTGAGATCTTTAGAAAAAGGAAGGCGCATATTACATAGAAATAAAGTGAGTGTGTGGGAACAATATATGCACCACAATGTGCAGGAGGGAGGAGTACTGAGGTTTAAGGGGGAGGCAGGAATTGAGCAATTTTTTGTAATGTTGGACTAAATGAGAATTTTTGTAAAGAAGGAAAAAATGTCAATATGGTTAGTTTTCTTTTATATTAATGTATGTGTGCCAGGTTCCACTTCATATCATCGAAATTTCATTTCATCGAAATTCAAATCATCGAGACCAAATAGTTGAAAACTCATTTCGTCGAAAACCCATATCATCGAATCTCAAACCATTGTAAACTATAAAGCAACTAGAAATAACATCCCAGGCGCTGTTTGCTACGTTTATGCAAGGGGGCAAGCCCCCCCTGCACCCCCCATGTTGGGGGCTCTGCCCCCCACACCGCCCTTACTTCCAACTCCAAGGTCGCACTACAGTGGGGTTAGGAAATTACCTTTTTCCCCCACTGTAGTGCAACCTTGGAGTTGGTTTATTTAATTACGGGGGGTGTGGGGGGGCAGAGCACCCCACATGGGGGTGCAGGGGTGCTTGCCCCCCTGCATAAACGTAGTAAAAAGTTTGTGGAATGTTATTTCTAATTGCTTTATAGTTTTCAATGATTTGAGATTCGATGATATGAGTTTTCGACGATTTGGTCTCGATGATTTGAATTTCGATGGAATTAAATTTCGATGCTATGAAGTGGAACCGTGTGCCAAGGGTCCCTATCAGATACAGTTTTCACAAACTAGAAATTCATATGGTTGCCACCATATGATCGAGTTTTTGAAATCCAAAAGCTTTTGAATGGAGATCTCTGTACAGTGAGTATCAGGAAATGTACCATTTTGCCCACTGTAGTGTGATCTCTGAGTTGGTATATATAATTTGCAGGGGGGTGGGAGGATGCAGGGGAACCTGCCGCCCCCAACAAAAGTGTAAAAAAGGTAGCATTCTTTTTTTTGAAGTTCGAGTTTTCAGAAACTCAATCATATGGTTTTGACCCGTGTTGCAATGTCTTAAGAGATAATTTAATAATGGTGTTTAAAAAAAGGAAGAGTTAAGCAGTAGACTTAGAAGTAAGTGTTTAAAAACAGGAAAAAAATCACTTCAGGCAAATAGAGTACAAGAAAGAAAAAAAGAAAAAAAAAATTCTTCCTACAGCTAAACCTTCACCTAGCTGTCTCTTAACTAAAATAATTACTGACCCTTAGCAGAGTTTCCAAACAATCACTGGCAGAGATATAAGTGTAGAACACAGACTTAAAGGTCTGTACACACAAACTCCAGGGTAACTTTACCTCTCTGAGTGACTGTCTACATTTTAGCTGTTTGGCTTGCATTATTTCAATACATAATTTACTGATGCAGTTTAAAAATTTCACATTTATCTGCTAATGAGTTTTATTTCCTGCTCTTAGCTACCTGTGTTCTTGCAGTATCTTCCAATTGTGCTTTTACAGCTTTTAGCTTCTTAATCTAGGAATGCTGACTCATAGGATCATAGGAGATTGCTAGGTTAACACCTTGGGGCCCTTACAAGAGTTTATCTTCAAAAAGAAACCTCAGTCAGCACCTGTTGCCACTGTCAGTGAGAGACACAGGTGGAACCCCAGGGACAAATTTGTGGTTTCCCATCCACTCATCAAAGTTGCGCTTGAAGAGGGTCAGCGAGGTACTCTGTTTGACATGTATGGGAAGTCTATTCCAGAGATGCAGCAGCCTCTGGGAGACAAACCTCTCTCTCCAACAAGTTTTGTTGATGTCGCATGTTAGATTCTGGCCTTTCAAATGGGTAATGCTTGAGAAGTTAGACTTATGGATATGGAGCATCTCTAGTAGGGCAGGGTCCAAGATTGTCTTGTAGGCAAGACACAGATCACCTCTGAGCAACCTGTACGATACTGAGTAGAGTGATAGTGATTTGAACCTGTCCACATAGGACAGGTGTTGGAGGCCATGGATTCTCTTTGTGAGGCATTTATGTGGCCTTTCCAGTTGGTACAGATTTTTGGAGATGTACATACCAAACAGGGCTTTATACTCAATTATTGGTCTAATGAGGGAGGAGTATAGAGAGGTAATAACCTCCTTTTTTCCGGATGCAATCCCTTTACTTATGAGATGAACTAAGTAAAAGGCTTTTCTGACCACTGCTGCTACATGATGGTCAAATGTGAGATTGTTATCAACCTGAGTACACAGGTCTCTCACCACAGGTTGTGTGTTCAGGGGATTGCTGTTGATGTGGTAATCAGTAGGGGCCGTGTTTTTGCCGAATGGTATGATGATATCTTTTTTGCATTTAGCTTGAGGCCATGACTTTGGCACCAGACATTAGTTGCTGTGAGACGCTCTTGCAGTTTGTTAACATCATTTGGGGAGTCAGTGACAGCAACCAACTTACAGTCATCTACAGACTTGGTCAGCCACAGGTTCTTTGTCTTTGCCTGGACCTCCGAGAAGTAGTTGCCAAACAGTAGGGGTCCAAGGACAGATCTCTGGGGAACTCCACTAGTGACATGTCTGCTATCGGACATGGAGATGCCTATTTTGATCTTGAAGGTCCTGTTGGTGAGCCAGTTGGCCACCCACCTGATGAGATAGAGATTTACGCCACATTGTGTTTGTGTTAGCTTTTTGATGATGCCTGAGTAGGGGATTGTGTCAAAGACCTTGGCCAAGTCAAGGTAAGCTGTATGCACTGGCTTTCCTTCATCTAGGGCCTAGGTGACAGTCTCAAAAAAGTCAGCCTGGTTCAACAGGCAAGATCTGCCCTTGATGAGTCCGAACTGGGTGTGGTCTAATGGGGTGATAGTTTCCATGGTCAGTAGTGGCACCACCTTTGTGCAAGGGGATGACAATGGCAGTTCTCCACTCTGCTGGAATGAAGCCTGTACGTTGGCTATGGTTGAATAGGGTGCTCAATGGTGAAGTCAGTTCTTGCTGCAGATGGTACAGAATACAGCCTGGGATACTATCAGGTCCCATGTAAGCTGTGTTCTTTTCCTTGGATAGGGCATTCAACACTTGATGTATGGAGATGTGAGGTGCAGAACAAGTATCGGGGATGTTGAAAGGGCCTTTGGGCAGGACAGGGGGTGAAGTTTGCGATGAACCTATCTGCTAGCAGGTTGGCTAAGTCAACAGTATCGGTGTAGGTGATACTGTTAAGTACTGATTTGGAACAAACCTGGGCTTTGCCATGGAGGTTCCTGACGTAACTGAAGAAGGCTTTGTGGTTTCCCTTTGTTTCGGAAAGCTAGTTTTGATTCATAATTAGCTTTGGAGGTTTTCACTCATGATCTAATTTGCTTGTTGAGGCTAAGGAGGGAGTTTTTCCAGTTTGGAATTTGTTCCTTTTTGCCGTTGGACAACAGTTTTTTTCCTTTTGTTGTAAAGCCTGTTGATAGAGGTTGTCCACCAAACAGGTTTGTGTTTTCTTGAGGAGCAGGTTTTAGTTCTGTTGGGTATGGCTGAGTCCATGCAGTTGTACAGGTGCTTGTATACTGCACTGGCATACTGTTCAGCATAGTTGTCTGCATCCTCTGGTGGGTGGGTGTGAAGCTACAGATACCCTCCCTTAGGTGGTTGTAGTCAGCTTTTGAGAAGTTTTTTAGCTTGATTACGGCTGGGGAGGTGTTGGGTGGGACACAAACTTCGAACGAGACAGTCCAATAATCTGATCTCACCAGGGAAGGACACACTATGGGAGTGGTGCAGCAGTCGGCCATGTTGGTGAGAACCCAGTCCAGAATGCAAGATTACTCTTCTTTAGTACATACACCTGAAAGGAAAGTAAGCAGCCCATTTTGAAAGGGCCGCTTCCTTAGTACACACACCTGAAGAGAAAGTAAACAGCCCATTCTGGAAGGCTCCGCTCTCTTAGTACATACACATGAAAGGAAAGTAAACAGCCTGTTCTGAAAACCTCTGCTCCCTTAATTTACACACCTGAAAGGAAAGTATAGAGTCTGTTCTGAAAGGCTGTACTCCTTTAGTACAAACACCTGAAAGGTGAGTAAACAGCCAGTTCTGAAAGACTCCACTCCCCTTGTACACACACCTGAAAGGAAAGTAAACAGCCCATTCTGAAAGGCTTCGCTCCCTTAGTACATACACCTGAAAGGAAAGTAAACTGCCTGTTCTGAAAGGTCGTGCTCCCTTAGTACACACCTGAAAGGAAAGCAAACAGCCCATTCTGAAAGGCTTTTCTTCTTTAGTACAGAAACCTGAAAGGAAAGTAAACAGCCTGTTCTGAAAGACTCCGCTACATTAGTACACACACCTGAAAAGAAAGTAAACAGCCCATTCTGAATGGCTCTGCTCCCTTAGTACACTCACCTGAAAGGAAAGGGCACAGCCCATTGTGAAAGGGCCACACCGTTAGTAGACACACCGGAAAGAAAAGTAAACAGCCCATTCTGAAAAGCTTTGTTCCCTTAGTAGTTATACCAGAAAGTAAACAGCCCATTCTGAAAGGCTCTGCTCCCTTAGTACACCCACCTAAAAGGAAAGGGCACAGCCCATTGTGAAAGGGCCACACCGTTAGTAGACACACCGGAAAGAAAAGTAAACAGCCCATTCTGAAAAGCTTTGTTCCCTTAGTAGTTATACCAGAAAGTAAACAGCCCATTCTGAAAGGCTCTGCTCCCTTAGTACACCCACCTAAAAGGAAAGGGCACAGCCCATTGTGAAAGGGCCACACCGTTAGTAGACACACCGGAAAGAAAAGTAAACAGCCCATTCTGAAAAGCTTTGTTCCCTTAGTAGTTATACCAGAAAGTAAACAGCCCATTCTGAAAGGCTCTGCTCCCTTAGTACACCCACCTAAAAGGAAAGTAAACAGCCCATTCTGAAAGGCTCTGCTCCCTTAGTACACCCACCTAAAAGGAAAGTAAACAGCCCATTCTGAAAGACTCCACTCCCTTAATACATACACCTGAAAGGAAAGTAAACAACTTGTAATGCAAGGCTTCACTCCGTTAGTAAATACACCTGAAAGGAAAGTAAATAGCCCATTTCTTAAAGGTTTCACTCCCTTAGTACGTACACCTGAGAGGAAAGTAAACAGCCTGTTCTGAAAGGCTGTACTCCCTTAGTACGTACACCTGAGAGGAAAGTAAACAGCCTGTTCTGAAAGGCTGTACTCCCTTAGTACAAACACCTGAAAGGAAACAGCCTGTTCTGAAGGTCTTTGCTCCCTTAGTACACACAGCTAAAAGCAAAGTAAACAGCCTGTTCCGAAAGACTCTGCTCCCTTAATACACGCACCTGAAAGTAAACAGCCCATTCTAAAAGGCTCTGTCCCCTTAGTACACACACCTGAAAGGAAAGTAAACAGCCCATTCTTAAAGGCTTCACTCCAGTAGTACATACACCTGAAAAGAAAATAAACAACATGTTTTGCTAGGCTACACTCCCTTAGTACACACACCTGAAAGGAAAGTAAACAGCCTGTTATGAAATGCTCTTCTTCTTCTTTAGTACAAACACCTGAAAGGAAAGTGAACAGCCCATTCTGATCGGCTTCACTCCCTTAGTGTAATACACCTGAGAGGAAACTAAGCAGCCTATTCTGAAAGACTCTGCTCCCTTAGTACACACATCTGAAAGTAAACAGCCAGTTCTGAGAAGCTGTGTCCCCTTGCTGCACACACCTGAAAGGAAAGTAAACAGCCCATTCTGAAAGCCTCCGCTCCCTTGGTACATACACCTGAAAGGAAAGTAAACTTGTTTTGCAAGGATTCACTCCCTTAGTACATACACCTGAAAGGAAAGTAAACAGCCCATTCTGAAAGGCTTCGCTCCCTTAGTACATACACCTGAGAGGAAAGTAACAGCCTGTTCTGAAAGACTTTGCTCCCTTAGTACACACGCCTGAAAGTAAACAGCCCATTCTGAAAGGTTCTGTCTCCTTAGTACACACACCTAAATAGAAAGTAAACAGCTCATTTGTAGAGGCTCTGCTGCCTGAGTGCACACATCTGAAAGGAAAGTAAACAGCCCTTCTGAAAGGCTCAGTCCCCTTAGTACACATACCTGAAAAGAAAGTAAATATCCCATTCTAAAAGGCTGTGCTTCCTTAGTACATACACCTGAAAGGAAAGTAAACAACTTGTTCTGAAAGACTCTGCTCCGTTAGTACACACACCTGAAAGTAAACAGCCCATTCTTAGAGGCTCCGCTCCCTTAGTACACACACCTGAAAGGAAAGTAAACAGCTAGTTCTACAAGGCTACACTCTCTTAGTAAATACAACTGAAAGGAAAGAGACCATTTTGAAAGGCTCTGCTCCCTTATTACACTCAGCTGAAAGGAAAGAAAACAACCCAACTTGTTTTGCAAGGGTTTCACTCCCTTAGTACGTACAACTGAGAGGAACATAAGCAGTCCATTCTGAAAGGCTCATCTCCCTTAGTACATACAACTGAAAGGAAAGTAAACAGGCTATTCTGAAAGCCTCTGTTCCCTTAATCCACACACCTGAAATGAAAGTAAACAGCCCGTTCTGAAAGGCTCTGATCTCTTAGTACACTCACCTGAAGGTAAACAGCCCATTCTGAAAGGCTTAACTCCCTTAGTATGCATACCTGAATGGAAAGTAAACAGCCTGTTGTAAAAGCTTCCACTTCCTTAGTACACACGCCTAAAAGGAAAGTAAATGGCCCATTTTGAAAGCCTCTGCCCCACACCCTTAGTAAAATCAATGTTTTGGTCTTGTACAGCACATGCTACCTGACCAGAAGGGAAAGGAAAGTTCGACCGGCATACATTACCTGCTTCAGTAAAGCATCCATTCTGAATGTACTACTGTACTGTTGCTTCATCTCTGCCTGCCTGCATGCAAGTAAACAGCAGAGCATGGGCTTAGCAGGAAAAACTTTTAAAATGACAGTACACAGTACTTGGTCGATGAGCAAAGTGAAAAGAGTATTCTTTTTTATTTAATTTAATGTTTGTTTTGTCTCCCCTGGCAGCATGGGGTCCTACGCGGCTGCCTTGGTCGCCTAGTCCTGGATCCGGCCCTGATCACAGGCATGGTTTACATCTGTCAAATGGGTAATTCTGCTGCTTTTTGTTCTGTGGATATGCAGGAGGTCTGTCAGGGTGGGGTCCTGTGATACCTTGTGTGATGCCCGTGTCCTGGCCCAGCAATCAAGGAGACTCAATCCTCACCACTAATACCAGAGAGGGTGTCTCATATATGAAGAAAGAATAACAAATACACACAGTAAAGTACAATTTCCCTTAAGAACACACAGAGATCACAGTCAGTCCGGGGCTGGTTGCTCCCTTGCTCCCCAGGTCCCCAATAAGACTCCCCACTGGCACAGCTATAGGGTCGAGATATCAGCCGAGCTGGGCAAGCTAAAATCTCCAGTACCCTCTCTATCCAACCAGTGTTTCGTGTTCCTGCCCAAGTAGTTGACACACACACTTTGAGATAAGAGTTTACACAACCACACAGACACTTCTGGGGAAGGCAGGCACAGGTTCTTCAGATGTGCCCCTTTTACGCAGGCTATACGGTAGTAATTACTGCCACCACCCAGCTAATATTTATTAGTTACTCAAAGACCCTTAAAAGGGTGTCCAATTATTACTGTGCAATATTAATATCCAATTGGTAGATGTGACTAAATAGTCTCAAGGCTTATTAGAGTGAACACAGGATCTTTATATATATATATATATATATATATATATATATATATATACATATATGTATATACATATATATATATATATATATATATATATATATATATATGCAATGTGCTCTTAGAGCTTAACTTATCTCTACATAAACCAACCACAGTTAAAAGGATTTTTAAATATTTAATAATAAATAAATAAAACCATAATACTTTTTACTATACAGCGCTAGTCAAAAGTTCAGAGATCACACAGAAATACTTAAAATAAATCAGTAGTACAGTTCTGACATCACAAAAAACACTTAGTCTAAACTTTCTAATTTCTAGCTCTCTAAAAGAAAACACAAGTCTAAGATAACTTACATAAGACACAGGCAGAGTGCTCTGAGTTGAATAGTCAGACAAAAATGCTTAATAAGCTCTGGTTCTCACTGTTTAAATTGAAACTCCAGTTTTGCTAAACATTACATCATCTTTTACACCTTCCTGATGTTCCCAGGCTGACAGAAACTGCCTTTACATTCTTTTACACTTAGAGTAATAAAGGATATTCCACATCTAAATTCTGGTCATTAACTTTAGCCTTAAAACAATAGGCAGGAAGTCTTCATCTGGCTGGACTGGAGCCGACTTGTAAAACATCAAAGGCAGTGATGAAATAATTTTAATTTCAAAGGACCAACAAGAAATGCTTGACTTAGTTTTCTTTACAGCAGATGGCAATGTTGCCACATTGTTTTAAGTTCAACATTCATATTTACAAATGATAGAATTATCTATAAGATTCTATCTGGCAGCCTTCACCCATCTCTACCAGTCTTCACACTTTGTATGCCAGGTATAAGTCTTGTCTATCAGAGTAGGGTCCTGTGATACCTTGTATGCCAAGTATAGGTCTTGTCTATCAGTGTGGGGTCCTGTGATACCTTGTATGCCAAGTATAGGTCTTGTCTATTAGAGTGAGGTCCTGTGATACCTTATAGGCCAGGTATATGTCTTGTCTATCAGGGTGGGGTCCTGTGATACCTTGTGTGCCAGGTATAGGTCTTGTCTATCAGGATGAGGTCCTGTGATACCTTGTAGGCCAGGTATATGTCTTGTCTATCAGGGTGAGGTCCTGTGATATGTTGTATGCAGGTATAGGTCTTGTCTATCAGGGTGGGGTCGTGTGATATTTTGTAGGCCAGGTATAGGTCTTGTCTATCAGGATGGGGTCCTGTGATACCTCGTATGCCAGGTATAGATCTTGTATATCAGGGTGGGGTCCTGTGATAGCTTGTTGGCCAGGTATAGGTCTTGTCTATCAGAGTGGATTCCTGTGATACTTTGTAGGCCAGGTATAGATCATCACTCAACATCTAGTAGGAGCCAGAATACAAGGATAAAGTTTTGAGGTGGTCTGCACAGGACATGTTATTTACACTTTGTATTCTTTTAGTGAGGAACCTCTCTGGATGTTTCAGTTCTTGGATGTGCCCGGTTAGGTACATACCAAATGGAACATTGTACTAATTGATAGGTCTGATGAGTGCCGAATACAGTGGAACAATGACCTTCTTGGACCTCAATGCTGTACCTTTGTAAGTTGCACAGTTAAGAATAATTTCTTCTCTTCTGCAGTGGTGCAGCGGTTAACGTTGTCGCCTCACAGAAAGAGGTTTTCCGGTTCGATTCTCGGCTGGGGTGCCTTCTTTGTGGAGTTTGCATGTTCTCCCTGTGTTCGCGTGGGTTTCCTCCGGGTACTCCGGTTTCCTCCCACATTCCAAAGACATGCATCTGGAGCATTTCTCCCTGGGCCTCCACTGAAAACAGGCTCTGTGGAACCTAGTCGGACATTCCCGGTCAACAAATGCTAAATAATAAATAAATAATAAATTCTATAGATGTGATGATCAAAGGCTAGATTTCTGTCTGTTTATGTCCCTAAATCCTTGACTACTGGGTTGACTGTTAGTTGTGTATTGTCAGTATGGTAGTTACTAGGGGTAGCTGATTTCCAGAAGTAAACTGTTATGCATTTATTGATGTTTAGCTTTAGTCCGTGGCTCTTACACCAGATATTTGTCTCTGTTAGCCATTCTTGGAGAGTATTAGTGTAGTGTTGGTAGGTGGATTCTCTGACTTTTCCTAATTTGCACTCATCTGCAAATTTTGTCAGCTGGAGGTCCTTGACATTAGCCTTGACTTCAGAGAATTAGATGTCAGAAAGGAGCTGTCCCAGGACCAGTCCCTGAGGGACTCTGCTGTTGGCTGACCTCTTACTAGTGGTGGACTCCCCAATTCTAACTTCCTGGGTCCTATTTGTGAGCCAGCTGGCTATCCACCAGATGACATAAGTGTTTATACCTAACCTCTTGAGTTTATCAACAATGCCGGAGTGGATTATTGTATCAACTGCCTTGGCCAGGTCAAGGTAGACGGAGTAAGAGATTTTGTTCTTGTCCATTGTTTTGATGGCCTTCTCAAAGAAGTACACCAGGCTGAATAGGCATAATCTACCCTTAACTAAACCAAACTGGGATGGGTCCAATGTCTAGAAGTTTCTTATGTCATTATTGATCATTTACATAATCATTCTTTCCATGGCTTTGTATATGGTACTTATGAAACTTATGTGTAGTTTCTAGGGTCTATAGATAGCATGCCTTGTGCAGAGAGATGATGGTTGCTGTTTTGTATTTGTGAGACATGAAGCCTGTTTGGAGGGTACAATCAAACAGCGTTGGTTTCTTTTGTAGTTTAAATATGCAAAAATGCAATTAAAACACAATGTAATGAAAATTCACCACAGTATCCAAAATAGAAGAAAGCAAAACAATACAAAATACAAGAAAGCAACAGAAGGAAAAACAGAGCAACCTTTCCTTCCAATCATTTTATGGTAGAGTCTGTGTGAGTTTTTACAGTAAAGCCTTGAAATGTTTTATTTTACCCTTTAAATACATGGTATAGTTCCTAGACCGTCTCTCAGTTCACAGATGATTAACCATGTGACCTGTTCTAATTTCTGTGCGACTCACAAGAGATAAGCTATGATTTCTTTCCTAGTATAAATATGCAGTAGAAAACAGAATGCAATTAAAACACAGTGCATTAAAATTCACCACAGTATACAAAATAAAAGAAAGCAGTAAAACAGTGCAAAGTACAAGACAGCAATATAAGGAAAAGCAATCTAACCTTTCCCTCACAGCAGTCAATGGCAGGGTCTGAGTTAGCTTTGCTGCATACTTCAGAGCCATACATATGTTCTCACTCTTCCTGTCTACATTGCCTTTTCACTCTGTTTTCTCAATTGTTCCTAATTTCTTCTGATTTATTGTTGCAATCATCATTATTCCCCTGGTAAACAAGTTAAATAACTGCAATCTTTTATATGCCCTGCTTTGTGTCTTTGTGTCTTTTCTGCTTTTCCCGGTTAGGGGTCGCCAGAGCGGAACTCCAGTCCACTAATGATTGGCAGTTGATTTTTACGTGCCGAGTTGCCAGCCCTGACACACACCCTTCAACAAAGGTACGCCCATTCACACATGTCTCCACGCAGAAGACACTCTAGCTGAGAATCGAACCGGACAACATCTTACATTATCCCTTTTTAAAGGTAGCTGCTGTTCAAGACTCAACTCAAAACTCAGTCAGAGATGGTCTTTCACTTATTGCTTCCTATCCCTTTCACTGTGTGTGTACTCTGTTATCAGTTCTTGCTAAGAAAGATGGTCTTTAAGCTGCAGTTCAAAGTTTTGCTGGGCCTTATCCCTCTCTGTTTGTATTCACTCCCTAATTATGTATTCCCAGTAGCTTGTTTGCTTTGAT